>NW_026040065.1:167500-247500 GCF_023375975.1 Astyanax mexicanus
ATGTCCAGAAGTTTAAATCTATTAAAAAAATAGGTTTTCATTGAATGTCATTTTTTTTACATGACTATATCTGTGATGTTTCATAATAATGTAAGTTCTGTTCTGTGTAATTTTGAATATTTTTATATAGTTTAAGTGTATAATAGAACAAAGAGAACCTAATATATTTCCACCCTCCCAAGTAAGACAATACATTTTGTTTATATGCACTTCTTTGTTGGTTTGAATGTGTTGTCCATACTTTAAAAATTTAAAATTAGGGTTACTTAGGGTTAGATAAATCCAAAATTATGGTTGCTCTAATTCTAATTACTGTTAGACAAATCCATAATTATACTTGGGAATAAACCCAAACCCAAATTTAAGGTAACTTAAATCCAATTTTAAGATTAGACATATTCACACCTTATTTACCAGAATAATTCAGCCATATTAAACTGTATTAACCAGACATTGATGCTAAACCCTAACCTTACCCTAACCTAACCCAACCCTAATACTGTGACCTCAGTGATACGAAAATCTCCAGAAGACCCTGTAGCTGTAAATTGCACCACATTCTGTGATGTCAGACCTCTAAGTGGTTGAGGGTCAGACTTTGGACTAAGGTGGCTTCTGTAAAACAAAAATCTACAGGCAACATCATAGGTGTGACTTGGACCGCTTACTGCGACGTCACACCTCTTGGTGGTCCGGGGTCAGAGTTTGGCCTTCAGTGACTTCTATGACATGAAAATCTACAGGCGACCCTGTAGGTGCGAGGGGCACCATTTTCTGTGAGGTTGGACCCATAAGTGGTTGGAGGTCAGAGGTTGAACAACAGTGGCTTCTATGACACAAAAAAAAATCTACGGGCGACCTTAAAGGTACAACTTGGACCACCTCCTGTGGCATCGCACCTCTGAGTGGTCGGATGTCGGAGTTTGGTCTGCGGTGACTTCTGTGACATGAAAATCTACAGTTCAATTCAATTCAATTTTATTTATATAGCGCTTTTTACAACAAAAGTTGTCATAAGGCAGCTTTACAGAGAAAAACAGGAAGAGAAACCTTGGAAGGAACCAAGACTCAGTCAGACGAACCCATCCTACTCGGGTTGACCCGCTCAGTACAAACAAATAACAAACAACAAACAAATAACAAATAACCCCAGCTCCTGGAAAACATGACACTGCTGCATTACCCTTAGCTTTATACACCTTTAAATGCCTAACAATATAATCCCCGACAATGAGGATACTGCCCTTTTCTGTTTTCCTAGGGGCTGAGGGAGGTGAAGGAGGCGATGGCGACGAGCTGAGGACCTCAAACCGGTTTGCGGATGCAAAATCCGCCTGAAAATTTAAGGGGAAAACTTGCTGTTCTCAGCTGCGCTGGCGCTTCCAGGCCCCTCCTGGAGTGGGGGTGGAGATGGTGACCGCTGGGGTCCGCCGTGCTGGCAGCTCCGGGGTGGAGACGTGGGACTCCTTCAGCCTCGTCTTCTGCCAATGGAGCTCTGACTGCCTCTCGAACAGGCACTGAATATGTCGATCCAGACGGGCGAGCTCCTCGCTGAGTGTCAGAAGAGCGAGGTCCTACACGGTCACCATTACCTCGAAGTAAGCACAAAAACACAAAAACAGCATCAGAAATGGAGTAATAGCACAAAATTAATAGTTAGCTGAGGGATTTTATTGGTTTGGGAAGGTTGTAAAGACGGTTAAAAGTTAATAAATAGTATAAAACGTAGAGAAACGACTAAAACAGAGACCAGCAACAGAGATGTGCTAAACAAACAGCAAGCAGGCACGCAAGCCGGAAGTTGCGTCACTCACTGACACTCGTGACCGTCACTGAAATTCTCATCAAGAGGTGAAGCAACAGGCAACGTCGAAGGTGGCAACTGGACCACTGCCTGCAACGTGGGAACTCTGCCGTCGGGGGGCGGAGTTTGGCCTATGGTGGCTTTTGTAACATGAAACTCGGCAGGCAACTCCCAAGGTACCAGTTGGACCACTGCCTGCGACATGGGACCTCTGGGTGGTCGGGGGACAGAGTTTGGTCTATGGTGGCTTCTGTGACACGAAAATCTACGGGCGACCTTATAGGTGCGACTTGGACCACCTCCTGCGTTATTGCACCTCTGACAGGAAAGTCCACAAGCAACCCTGCAGGTGGCAATTTGACCACTGCCTGCAATGTCGGACCTCTGGGTTGAAAGGGAAAGTAGTTTGGCCTATGGTGGGTTCTGTGACATGAAACTTTGCAGTTGACTGCGCAAGCATCAGTTGAACCAGGGCCTGCGTCAAAGGACGTCTGGGTCGTAGGGGGACGAAGTTTGGCCTCAGATGGCTTCTGTGACACGAAACGTTGCAAGCGACCCCACAATTGGCAGCTGGTCAAAATTCTGCAATTTCAGGGGCGCCGAGTGGTCCAGCGGTCTAAGGCGCTGCCACTATGAGCAGGAGGTCGCAGGTTCGAACCCCAGCTCATGCAGCTTAGCCATCAAGCTGCCGGCATCAGAGGGAGCAAAAATTGGCCCTGCTCCCACAAGTGGGAGCTAGACAACATTCTGCGATTTCAGACCTCTGGATGGTCGGGGGAAAGAGTTTGGCCTATAGTGACTTGTGTGGAAAGATACTCCCAGGCGATTACATAGGTGCAAGATAGACAACATACTATGATTTCAGATCTCTGGGTGATGAACAACATACTGTCAGATGGAAAAGATACTGCGATTTCGAACCTCTGGGTGGTCGGGGGACTGGGTTTTCCTATAATGGTATCTGAGGTACGAAACTCCGCAGGTAACCCCGCATTTGCCATATGGACAACATACTGGAATTTCAGACCTCTGGGGAAGAAGTTTGGCCAACGTTGACTTCTGTGGCACGAAACTCCGCAGGCGACAACAGAGTTGTCAGATGGACAACATAATGCGATTTCAGACCTCTGGGTGGTCAGGGGACGGAGTTTGGCGTACAAAGGTATCTGTGACACGAAATTTCGCAAGCGACCCCGTAGGTACCAATTGACCAACATCCTGAGATTTCGAACCTCTGGGTAGTCGGAGGAAAGAGTTATATTTTGTTATGAATAACTATTATTCCACAAATGTTGTTAAAAGTCACTATAGGGTGGGCTTTGATTCATTTTAGAAATTGTGTCCCCTCAACACCTTTGGGTAGGTAGGTGTGAGTTTTCGTATGTGCACCAATGGAGAGAATGGAGGCGATGCCGGGTGGTGGAGGGGGTTCCTCAGCCGCATTATTTCCACATTAATCGGACACAGGCAAGTGGAGATCTCGCGAAGTGGACATCACGTTACAGGATACAGGATAAATACAGTTGAATGAATGGAGAACGAAGAATCTGGTTGTGATGAAACCACTTTTTTTCATGTAAGACCGTCAGAAAGTAAGGACTGGTGGAGCGATGCACTGTTGGATTCCACTGGTTTAATCACATCTTATGACACCCTGGTTGTCCATGTAACTGGAAATAGGGGCTGATATTGATGGTCATTGAACTTTGAACCATTTGTTCAATGTTATGTAATGTAAATAAAGATATTTATACTGTGTTTAACATCAACTTAAGTATAACAGTACCAAGAAAAAAAAGAGCTAGAAATTAATTCTCATGTAAGCAATGGTCGATTTGGCAAAATATTTGAAGTGTCCCTATTTTACAGTCAAGCATGGTGGTGGTAGCATCATGGTTTAGGGCTGTATGAGTGCTTACAGCACTAAGGAGCTGAATAGTAACATGTGGCAAGAGAGGTTAATAGTAATAAATGGTTATAGTGAAAAATAATAGTGCACGTTTACATCACCTATGGGAATTTCACCCCTAGGAAATATAATTGGCACTTAAGGCCAAGAAAATAAGGGACATGCATCAACAAACACAGTTTAATATTTTAAAACTGGCTGGACTTGACTGAGCGTTTATCGCAGCAGAAGAAAGCAGGGGAAGAATAAAAGATCACCTACATTATTTACTAACATGACTGCACTGCACATCCCAAACACCAAAGTGCTCTACACTACAGAATGGTGAAAGGTTCATCGCTTTGGCCCACAGCTCCTGTCCAGCCAAGAGAGAAACAAATAATTAAACACAGCAGGTGGTGGAGAGGAGAGACCAACCATCACTTCTTTTACCAGAATTATTGCAAATTAAAATGACACAATTATTTACGATAACTATAAACTATAAAAATCCCAAATAACTAAAATTTAACCCAAATGACTAAAGTAACCAAAACATGCAAAACAAATCAAATCAAATCAAATTTACTTGTATAGCGCCGAGTGGTCCAGCGGTCTAAGGCGTTGGTGTTGGCACAAAGCAGCTTTACAGAAACATGATTACAGGACAAAGAATCAGGCAAAACATTAAACATAGAAAATACAGAATACAGAACCCCCAGTGAAAAACTCCCTCAGAGCTGCAGGAGGAGGAAGAAACACTGGGAGGACCAAGACTCACATTTAAGGGGGGACCATCCTACCACTGATCAAACGGCTTTTAAATTAATTTTAAAAAGTCTTTTATACATCCACATAGGTTTTATATATTCAGGTGTATAATAGCACTACTAATGGCTTGGATGTAATCTGTAGTGGAGAATAAGATGGATGATGAGCAGCTGATCTGTGGTGGGTGGTGGAGAAGAGCTGACTTCAGAAACTTCCATCAGTCTGGCCGGACAGGAGACGCGAGAGCCTGAGGGTCCAACATCGGTATCGGGTCAGACAGGTGGGCAGTCAGTAACTCAGAGGAGCAGAGAGATGGAATTAGTTTTTACTGGATTTATGTAAAACAGAGAATATAAAACATTATCAGAGTGTGGCTAATGACTCCGGCAGAACTGAATAAAACAGCCTAACTAAAGGCAGAGAGCCAGAAGGTAACATAGACATGGAGGCACCCTGAAACACCAGCATCCACCCACTCCACCGTCCACAAACCTGAGTGACCATGTGCAGTGGGAGAACAGCAGCACCAGCATCTCAGTTTACCCACAATTCCCTCTGTCCATGAACCCCTGAATCTGCAGCCTTATCTAAAGGGAAACAAACATTAATTACCAAAAGCTAAACTAAAAAAAACAAAACCCAGACAATGCAGCTGACTGGCTGCAATAACCCTTAAAGTAAAAATAATCACACAAAATCGACCTACACTCAGACACTCTTTAATTATAATGAAATCGAATATACAAAACAAATAAAAAATACTTAATTAATGACAAGACACCAAATCATGAAAGAAAACGTGACTAATGAGATATCAACCCTAATTCCAAAACAAACAAATGAAAGAAGCAAAATATATAAAGTTATAATTGATAGTGCAAAGCAAAATGATAGAAAAACACAAAATTCGTAAAATAAAGAGCCAAAACAAAGAACTAATGAGACAAATAATAAAGCAAAAATAAAGAGAAACAAAACAGCAGCACTGCAACGAGCTAGACACCAATCAGCACAGTCTGTGTGAAAACCTATAAAATGCACAAAAATTGTAATTAAACAATTAAAATAGCCAATTTAAGAACTAATCAATATTATTTATGTTTCCCCACAACGAGGCTTGAAGAAAAGTAGTGATATTTGACATATTTACTGTATTCCATTGGATTCAACCATTTAATCCATTTTAGGCTGATGAATGAAATTCTTGTAATTTTGCCAGTTATATTATGTAGCCATGAGACTAACAGGGGACTACTTTTCTTCAAAATAAAATACTAACACTGCATTTCAAAATGCATGGTTTTATACTGTAATTGCAGTGAGATGTGGTTTCAATGGAATCAAATACAATAATACAATCAAATCAATTTTGTTGCTAATTTTTGACATATCCACTCTATATGTCCAGACTCTAATTTCCACAAATGCCCGATCAATATACTATTTATTATATGGGAAATAATTCAATATTTGTGGGATTTTAATGGAATAATTAATAATTCATGTAATTAAACTGTCATTTAAAGGGTTAACATCCTGGAATTTTTTAAATATTAGATCATTTTCATCGGTGCTGAAGTTGATTAAGTGATTTATAAAAAAAGCATATAAAATATTTACATATGAGGATTTTATTGCTGATTTTGTGTGTGTACATTTTTGCCACGAAGGTGTCCAGAGGGTGCAAAATTTGAAATCTGGCACTACATAAAATATAATAATGCAATCAAAACAATTTTGTTGTTAATCTTTGACATATTTGTTAATCTTTGACAAGACTCTAATTACCACCAATGCCCCATCTGTCTACTGTTTGCAAAAAAAATGCAATAATTCAATGAAATTGATTTAGTGATTTATGAAAAACAGCAAAAAATATATATATATTGATGTATAATGATTTAAGAGCAGTTTTTTGGGGCGTGTACATTTTTGCCATGAAGGTGTCCAGAGGGTGCAACATTTAAGGAGGGCATGATGGTTAAGTCATCCAGACTCATCATTTATAACTGTCTTAATGAAGCTTTCTGTTGTTGTTTTGTTTTGAGTTGGTTATTAATGTTCTATTCAGTGTGTAAATTATTTTATTGCTTTGTCTTAGGAGCTCATCTTCACAGCACCGCTCTGTCACAGTCCTGTAGCAGCATTTAGAGGTCACATGTGGAACTTCACCTTAATTGTAATACTGTAGTAAGTTTTGTAACATGCAGGATAGGTACAATACTTATGATCAGTTTTGGGTCTGGTTATGTAAACAACCCTGTAGACAGACTGCACTTTTGAAGATCTCAAATGATGGTTAATGTGACTGTTCTGAAAGTGGTACAATAGAAGAAAGTGTTCAGAATCATAGAGGAGGGCCTCTTGATGACCACTCTTGGCCAAGTTCATACTTTAGAAAACTTAGGAAAAAGGTTTATGACATTTTGGAAATGCCAATTATGGTTACTGATCCTAATAATCACCAACTCCATAAAGTTACTTAAATTGTCTTATGTCTCTGTGTCCTGACTGACATATGGGAGTGTTTGCTGCTAAATCCCGAATCAGTGCCCTGAGTGAGAGCTCCCTTTCTGGACTGCTGCTGGGATGAGTAGGTAGACTCCTCCTGAAGCAATACTCCTAGGGTGGGTTCTGTTTAAACAACAGTCCACAGGCGACCCCATAGAGGCATGTAGAATCATCTCCTGCAATGCCAGATCTCGGGGTGGTCAAGGGGATGGTCTGGGTACAGAGTTAGGCCTAGGGTTGCTTCTGTGACATGGTGCTCTGCAGCCAAAACGATAGGGGGCATTTTGGACTGCCTCATACGACACCGAGTCTCTGGGTGATCGGTGGAGTTTGGCCTACAGTGGCTTCTGTGACACAACATTCCACAGCCGACACTAAGGATGCGAGAAGTGGCTTCTGTAACATGACACTCCACAGTCCACCCCCGGAGGTATGAGGTAAACCACCCTCTGTGACAAGAGACCTCTGGGTCTTTGGGGTCGGAGTTTGGCCTATGGTGGTTTCTGTGACACGACAGTCCAGATCCGACCTCATGTGTGAATTAGACCAAATCCTGCTATGCCGGGCCTCTGGGTAGTCGGGGGTCAGAGTTTGGACTATAGTGCTTTATGTGACATGACACTCCACAACTGATCTGGTACTTGCAACTTGTACCAACTCCTTGGCCGTGGGAGTTTGGTCTAAGGGGGCTTATGTTGCACAACATTATACAATCAACCACGGAGGTGTGAGATGTGTCGAATCTCTGGGTGGTCTGTGGTCAGAATTTGGCCTAGGGGGACCTCTGTGACACAAAAATCTACAGGCAACCCTGTAGAGGTGACATGGACCACATCCTATGATGTTGGACATGTAGGTGGTCGAGGATAGGGGTTTGGCCTATGGTGGCTTCTGTGACAGAACATTCCATAACCAACCTCGTACATGCAAGAAGAAGCACCTCCTGCAATGCCGGACCTCTGGGTGAGTTTGGCCTATGAAGGACTCAGTGACGCAAAACTAGGCAGACGACCCCACAGGTGCCTCCTGGACCACTGCCTGTGACATCGGACCTCCGGGTGGTCGGGGGAAGGAGTTTGGCCTATGTTGACTTCTGTGGCAGAAAACTCTTCAGGCAACCCCGCAGGTGCCAGTTGGACAACATAGTGCGATTTCATACCTCTGGGTGGTCGGGGGAAGGAATTTGGCCTACGTTGACTTATGTGACATGAAACTTCGCAGGCGATCAGAGAACAGAAAGTTGGACAACATATTGTGATTTCAGACCTCTAGGTGGTTGGGTAAAGGAACTTGGACAACAGTGACATCTGTGACACAAAACTTCACAGGCGATCACAAAGCTGGCAGTTGGACAACATATTGTGATTTCAGACCTCAGGGTGCTCGAGTGATGGAGTTTGGTCTACATTGAATTTAGTATACGAAACTCTGCAAGCAACCTCAGAGGTGCTAGTTGGACAACATCCTACGATTTCAGACCTATAGATTGTCGGGGGAAGGAGTTTGTCCTATGTTGACTTCTATGACACAAACTCTGCAGGAAACCACAAAGATGCTAATTGGACAACATGCTGAGATTTCAGACCTCTCGGTGGTCGGAGGAAGGAGTTTGGCCTACGTTAACTTCTGTGGCACGAAACTCTGCAAGCAACCTCAGAGATGCCAGTTGGACAACATACTGCGATTTCAGACCTATAGATTGTCGGGGGAAAGAGTTTGGCCTAGGTTGACTTCTGTGACACCAAACTCTTCAGGCAACCCCACAGGTGCTAATTTGACAACATACTGAGATTTCAGCCTTCTCAGTGGTCAGAGGAAGGAGTTTGGCCTACGTTGACTTCTGTCTTACGAAACTTTACAAACATCCCCAAATGTGCTATGCGGACAACATATTATGATTTTAGACTTCTGGGATGAGAGGGGAAGGAATTTGGCCTATGTTGACTTCAGTAACACAAAACTTTACAGGCAACAGCAGAGGTACCACTTGGACGACATATTTCAATTTCAGACCTCTGGGTTGTCAGGAGAAGGAGTTTGGCCTACGTTGATTTCAGTAACACAAAACTTTACAGGCAACACAAAATTTGCTATCCGTACAACATATTACGATTTCAGAACTCTGGGTTGTCAGGGGAAGGAGTTTGGCCTACGTTGACTTCTGTGTCACGAAACTTCCCAGGCAAACTCAAATATGCTATCCGGACAACATATTTTGATTTCAGACTTCTGAGATATCAGGGGAAGGAGTTTGGCCTACGTTGACTTCAGTAACACGAAACTTTACAGACAACACCAGAGATGCCATTTGGACAAAATATTTAAATTTCAGACCTCTGGGTTGTCAGGAGAAGGAGTTTGGCCTACATTGACTTCTGTGGCACGAACATATGACGATTTCAGACTTCTGTGATGCCAGGGGAAGAAGTTTGGTCTACGTTGACTTCTATGGCACGAAACTCTACAGGCAACCTCAAATGTGCTATCCGGACAACATATTACAATTTCAGACTTCTGGATTGTCGGGGGAAGCAGTTTGGCCTACATTAACTTCAGTAACACGAAACTTTAAAAGTGCCATTTGGACAAAATATTTAAATTTCAGACCTCTGGGTTGTCAGGAGAAGGAGTTTGGCCTACATTGACTTCTGTGGCACGAACATATGACGATTTCAGACTTCTGTGATGCCAGGGGAAGAAGTTTGGTCTACGTTGACTTCTATGGCACGAAACTCTACAGGCAACCTCAAATGTGCTATCCGGACAACATATTACGATTTCAGACCTCTGGGTTGTCAGGGGAAGGAGTTTGGCCTACGTTGACTTCTGTGTCACGAACCTTTACAGGCATACTCAAATATGCTATCCGGACAACATATTTTGATTTCAGACTTCCACAATATCAGGGGAAGGAGTTTGGCCTACGTTGACTTCAGTAACACGAAACTTTACAGACAACACCAGAGATGCCAATTGGACAACATATTACAATTTCAGACCTCTAGGTTTTCAGGGGAAGGAGTTTGGCCTACGTTGACTTCTGCCTTACGAAGCTTGACAGGCAACACCAGAAGTGCCATTTGGACAACATATTTCAATTTCAGACCTCTGAGTTGTCAGGAGAAGGAGTTTGGCTTACGTTGACTTCTGTGGCACTAAACTTACCAGGCAACTCCAAAGGTGTCATTTGGACAAGATATTTTGATTTCAGACCTCTGGATTGTCAGGGGAAGGAGTTTGGCTTACGTTGACTTCTGTCTTACGAAACTTTACAGACATGCCCAAATGTGCTATCCTGAAAACAAATTTCGATTTCAGACTTCTGGGATGTCTGGGGAAAGAGTTTGGCCTACGTTGACTTCAGTAACACGAAACTTTACAGACAACCGCAAATTTGCTATCCAGACAACATATTACGATTTCAGACCTCTGGGTTGTCAGGGGAAGGAGTTTGGCCTATGTTGAAATCTGTGGCTCGAAACTTTACAGGCAGGGGAAGGAGTTTGGCCTACGTTGACTTCTGTGGCACGAAAATTCACAGGCAACCCCAAATGTGATTTCCGGACAACATATTTTGATTTCAGACCTCTGGGATGTCAGGGGAAGGAGTTTGATCTACGTTGACTTCAGTAGCACGAAACTTTAAAGGGAATACCAGAAATGCCAATTTGGACAACATATTTTAATTTCAGACCTCTGGGTGTCAGGGGAAGGAGTTTGGTCTACGTTGACTTCTGTGGCACGGAACTTAACAGGCAACCCCAAATGTGCTATCCGGACAACATATGACGATTTCAGACTTCTGTGATGCCAGGGGAAGAAGTTTGGTCTACGTTGACTTCTATGGCACGAAACTCTACAGGCAACCTCAAATGTGCTATCCGGACAACATATTACAATTTCAGACTTCTGGATTGTCAGGGGAAGCAGTTTGGCCTACATTAACTTCAGTAACACGAAACTTTAAAGGCAACACCAGAGGTGCAATTTGGACAACATATTACGATTTCAGACCTCTGGGTTGTCAGGGGAAGGAGTTTGGCCTACGTTAACTTCTGTGGCAAGAAACTTTACAGGCAACTTCGAATCTGCTATACGGACAACATATTACGATTTCAGACCTCTGGGTTGTCGGGGGAAGGAGTTTGGCCTACATTGACTTCTGTTTAACGAAACTTTACAGGCAACACCAAAGGTGTGATTTGGACAATATATTACAGTTTCAGACCTCTGCATTGTCAGGGGAAGGAGTTTGGCCTACGTTAATTTCTGTGGCATGAAACTTTACAGGCAACCTCAAATGTGCTATCCGGACAACATATTACGATTTCAGACCTCTGGGTTGTCGGGGGAAGGAGTTCGGCCTACGTTGACTTCAGTAACATGACACTTTACAAGCAACACCAGAAGTGCTATTTGGACAACATATTACTATTTTAGACCTCTGGGTTGTCAGGGGAAGGAGTTTGGAATATATGGATTTCTGTGACATGGAACAGTACAGGCAACCCTGGAGGTGCCATTGGGACATTAACCCTAACCCTACTGTTAACCCTAACGCTCACCCAACCCTGACCCAAACGCTAACCTAACCCTAACCTAACCCTAACCCTAACCCTCAAATGTGCTATCCGGACAACATATTACGATTTCAGACATCTGGGTTGTCGGGGGAAGGAGTTCGGCCTACGTTGACTTCAGTAACACGAAACTTTACAAACAACACCAGAAGTGCCTTTTGGACAACATATTTCACTTTCAGACCTCTGGGTTGTCGGGGGAAGGAGTTTGGCCTACGTTGACTTCTGTGGTACGAAACTTTATACGCAACCTCAAATGTGCTATCCGGACAACATATTTCGATTTCAGACCTCTGGGATGTCGGGGGAAGGAGTTTGGCCTACGTTGACTTCAGTAACACGAAACTTTACAAACAACACCAGAAGTGTAATTTGGACAAGACCTTACAATTTCAGACCTCTGGGATGTCGGGGGAAGGAGTTTGGCCTACGTTGACTTCTGTGTTACGAAACTTTACAG
Source organism: Astyanax mexicanus (assembly GCF_023375975.1). Taxonomy (NCBI): domain Eukaryota; kingdom Metazoa; phylum Chordata; class Actinopteri; order Characiformes; family Acestrorhamphidae; genus Astyanax; species Astyanax mexicanus. The sequence goes on from NW_026040065.1 coordinate 179,515, forward strand.
GCAACCTCAAATGTGCTATCTGGACAACATATTCCAATTTCAGACCTCTGGGTTGTCGGGGGAAGGAGTTTGGCCTACGTTGACTTCAATAACACGAAACTTTAAAAACGACACCAGAAGTGCCATTTGGACAACATATTTCGATTTCAGACCTCTAGGTTGTCGGGGGAAGTAGTTTGGCCTACGTTGACTTCAGTAACATGAAACTTTAAAAACAACACCAGAAGTGCCATTTGGACAACATATTTCGATTTCAGACCTCTAGGTTGTCGGGGGAAGGAGTTTGGCCTACGTTGACTTCAGTAACACGAAACTTTAAAAACAACACCAGAAGTGCTATATGGACAACATATGTCGATTTCAGACCTCTGGGTTGTCGGGAGAAGGAGTTTGGCCTACGTTAACTTCTGTTTTACGAAACTTTACACGCAACCTCAAATGTTCTATCCGGACAACATATTTCAATTTCAGACCTCTAGGTTGTCAGGGGAAGGAGTTTGGCCTACGTTGACTTCAGTAACACGAAACTTTACAAGCAACACCAAAAGTGCAACTTGGACAACATATTTCGATTTCAGACCTCTGGGTTGTCGGGGGAAGGAGTTTGGCCTACGTTGACTTCAGTAACACGAAACTTTAAAAACAACACCAGAAGTGCCACTTGGACAACATATTTCAATTTCAGACCTCTGGGATGTCGGGGGAAGGAGTTTGGCCTACGTTGATTTCTGTGTAACGAAACTTTACAAACAACCTCAAATGTGCTATCCGGACAACATATTACGATTTCAGACCTCTGGGTTGTCGGGGGAAGGAGTTTGGCCTACGTTGACTTCAGTAACACGAAACTTTACAAACAACACAAGAAGTGTCATTTGGACAAAAGGTTACAATTTCAGACCTCTGGGATGTCGGGGGAAGGAGTTTGGCCTACGTTGACTTCAGTAACACGAAACTTTACAAACAACACCAGAAGTGCCATTTGGACAACATATTTCAATTTCAGACCTCTGGGATGTCGGGGGAAGGAGTTTGGCCTACGTTGATTTCTGTGTAACGAAAGTTTACAAACAACCTCAAATGTGCTATCCGGACAACATATTACGATTTCAGACCTCTGGGTTGTCGGGGGAAGGAGTTTGGCCTACGTTGACTTCAGTAACACTAAACTTTACAAACAACACCAGAAGTGCAATTTGGACAACATATTTCGATTTCAGACCTCTGGGTTGTCGGGGGAAGGAGTTTGGCCTACGTTAACTTCTGTGGTACAAAACTTTACAAGCAACCTCAAATGTGATATCCGGACAACATATTTCAATTTCAGACCTCTAGGTTGTCGGGGAAAGGAGTTTGGCCTACGTTAACTTCTGTGGTACAAAACTTTACAAGCAACCTCAAATGTGATATCCGGACAACATATTTCAATTTCAGACCTCTAGGTTGTCGGGGAAAGGAGTTTGGCCTACGTTGACTTCTGTGGTACGAAACTTTACACGCAACCTCAAATGTGCTATCCGGACAAGATATTTCGATTTCAGACCTCTGGATTGTCGGGGGAAGGAGTTTGGCCTACGTTGACTTCAGTGACAAAAAACTTTACAAACAACACCAGAAGTGCAATTTGGACAACATATTTCGATTTCAGACCTCTGGGTTGTCGGGGGAAGGAGTTTGGCCTACGTTGACTTCAGTAACACGAAACTTTAAAAACAACACCAGAAGTGCCATTTGGACAACATATTTCGATTTCAGACCTCTAGGTTGTCGGGGGAAGGAGTTTGGCCTACGTTGACTTCAGTAACATGAAACTTTAAAAACAACACCAGAAGTGCCATTTGGACAACATATTTCGATTTCAGACCTCTGGGTTGTCGGGGGAAGGAGTTTGGCCTACGTTAATTTCTGTGGCATGAAACTTTACAGGCAACCTCAAATGTGCTATCCGGACAACATATTACGATTTCAGACCTCTGGGTTGTCGGGGGAAGGAGTTCGGCCTACGTTGACTTCAGTAACATGACACTTTACAAGCAACACCAGAAGTGCTATTTGGACAACATATTACTATTTTAGACCTCTGGGTTGTCAGGGGAAGGAGTTTGGAATATATGGATTTCTGTGACATGGAACAGTACAGGCAACCCTGGAGGTGCCATTGGGACATTAACCCTAACCCTACTGTTAACCCTAACGCTCACCCAACCCTGACCCAAACGCTAACCTAACCCTAACCTAACCCTAACCCTAACCCTCAAATGTGCTATCCGGACAACATATTTCGATTTCAGACATCTGGGTTGTCGGGGGAAGGAGTTCGGCCTACGTTGACTTCAGTAACACGAAACTTTACAAACAACACCAGAAGTGCCATTTGGACAACATATTTCAATTTCAGACCTCTGGGATGTCGGGGGAAGGAGTTTGGCCTACGTTGATTTCTGTGTAACGAAAGTTTACAAACAACCTCAAATGTGCTATCCGGACAACATATTACGATTTCAGACCTCTGGGTTGTCGGGGGAAGGAGTTTGGCCTACGTTGACTTCAGTAACACTAAACTTTACAAACAACACCAGAAGTGCAATTTGGACAACATATTTCGATTTCAGACCTCTGGGTTGTCGGGGGAAGGAGTTTGGCCTACGTTAACTTCTGTGGTACAAAACTTTACAAGCAACCTCAAATGTGATATCCGGACAACATATTTCAATTTCAGACCTCTAGGTTGTCGGGGAAAGGAGTTTGGCCTACGTTAACTTCTGTGGTACAAAACTTTACAAGCAACCTCAAATGTGATATCCGGACAACATATTTCAATTTCAGACCTCTAGGTTGTCGGGGAAAGGAGTTTGGCCTACGTTGACTTCTGTGGTACGAAACTTTACACGCAACCTCAAATGTGCTATCCGGACAAGATATTTCGATTTCAGACCTCTGGATTGTCGGGGGAAGGAGTTTGGCCTACGTTGACTTCAGTGACAAAAAACTTTACAAACAACACCAGAAGTGCAATTTGGACAACATATTTCGATTTCAGACCTCTGGGTTGTCGGGGGAAGGAGTTTGGCCTACGTTGACTTCAGTAACACGAAACTTTAAAAACAACACCAGAAGTGCCATTTGGACAACATATTTCGATTTCAGACCTCTAGGTTGTCGGGGGAAGGAGTTTGGCCTACGTTGACTTCAGTAACATGAAACTTTAAAAACAACACCAGAAGTGCCATTTGGACAACATATTTCGATTTCAGACCTCTGGGTTGTCGGGGGAAGGAGTTTGGCCTACGTTAATTTCTGTGGCATGAAACTTTACAGGCAACCTCAAATGTGCTATCCGGACAACATATTACGATTTCAGACCTCTGGGTTGTCGGGGGAAGGAGTTCGGCCTACGTTGACTTCAGTAACATGACACTTTACAAGCAACACCAGAAGTGCTATTTGGACAACATATTACTATTTTAGACCTCTGGGTTGTCAGGGGAAGGAGTTTGGAATATATGGATTTCTGTGACATGGAACAGTACAGGCAACCCTGGAGGTGCCATTGGGACATTAACCCTAACCCTACTGTTAACCCTAACGCTCACCCAACCCTGACCCAAACGCTAACCTAACCCTAACCTAACCCTAACCCTAACCCTCAAATGTGCTATCCGGACAACATATTTCGATTTCAGACATCTGGGTTGTCGGGGGAAGGAGTTCGGCCTACGTTGACTTCAGTAACACGAAACTTTACAAACAACACCAGAAGTGCCTTTTGGACAACATATTTCACTTTCAGACCTCTGGGTTGTCGGGGGAAGGAGTTTGGCCTACGTTGACTTCTGTGGTACGAAACTTTATACGCAACCTCAAATGTGCTATCCGGACAACATATTTCGATTTCAGACCTCTGGGATGTCGGGGGAAGGAGTTTGGCCTACGTTGACTTCAGTAACACGAAACTTTACAAACAACACCAGAAGTGTAATTTGGACAAGACCTTACAATTTCAGACCTCTGGGATGTCGGGGGAAGGAGTTTGGCCTACGTTGACTTCTGTGTTACGAAACTTTACAGGCAACCTCAAATGTGCTATCTGGACAACATATTCCAATTTCAGACCTCTGGGTTGTCGGGGGAAGGAGTTTGGCCTACGTTGACTTCAGTAACACGAAACTTTAAAAACGACACCAGAAGTGCCATTTGGACAACATATTTCGATTTCAGACCTCTAGGTTGTCGGGGGAAGTAGTTTGGCCTACGTTGACTTCAGTAACATGAAACTTTAAAAACAACACCAGAAGTGCCATTTGGACAACATATTTCGATTTCAGACCTCTAGGTTGTCGGGGGAAGGAGTTTGGCCTACGTTGACTTCAGTAACACGAAACTTTAAAAACAACACCAGAAGTGCTATATGGACAACATATGTCGATTTCAGACCTCTGGGTTGTCGGGAGAAGGAGTTTGGCCTACGTTAACTTCTGTTTTACGAAACTTTACACGCAACCTCAAATGTTCTATCCGGACAACATATTTCAATTTCAGACCTCTAGGTTGTCAGGGGAAGGAGTTTGGCCTACGTTGACTTCAGTAACACGAAACTTTACAAGCAACACCAAAAGTGCAACTTGGACAACATATTTCGATTTCAGACCTCTGGGTTGTCGGGGGAAGGAGTTTGGCCTACGTTGACTTCAGTAACACGAAACTTTAAAAACAACACCAGAAGTGCCACTTGGACAACATATTTCAATTTCAGACCTCTGGGATGTCGGGGGAAGGAGTTTGGCCTACGTTGATTTCTGTGTAACGAAACTTTACAAACAACCTCAAATGTGCTATCCGGACAACATATTACGATTTCAGACCTCTGGGTTGTCGGGGGAAGGAGTTTGGCCTACGTTGACTTCAGTAACACGAAACTTTACAAACAACACAAGAAGTGTCATTTGGACAAAAGGTTACAATTTCAGACCTCTGGGATGTCGGGGGAAGGAGTTTGGCCTACGTTGACTTCAGTAACACGAAACTTTACAAACAACACCAGAAGTGCCATTTGGACAACATATTTCAATTTCAGACCTCTGGGATGTCGGGGGAAGGAGTTTGGCCTACGTTGATTTCTGTGTAACGAAAGTTTACAAACAACCTCAAATGTGCTATCCGGACAACATATTACGATTTCAGACCTCTGGGTTGTCGGGGGAAGGAGTTTGGCCTACGTTGACTTCAGTAACACTAAACTTTACAAACAACACCAGAAGTGCAATTTGGACAACATATTTCGATTTCAGACCTCTGGGTTGTCGGGGGAAGGAGTTTGGCCTACGTTAACTTCTGTGGTACAAAACTTTACAAGCAACCTCAAATGTGATATCCGGACAACATATTTCAATTTCAGACCTCTAGGTTGTCGGGGAAAGGAGTTTGGCCTACGTTAACTTCTGTGGTACAAAACTTTACAAGCAACCTCAAATGTGATATCCGGACAACATATTTCAATTTCAGACCTCTAGGTTGTCGGGGAAAGGAGTTTGGCCTACGTTGACTTCTGTGGTACGAAACTTTACACGCAACCTCAAATGTGCTATCCGGACAAGATATTTCGATTTCAGACCTCTGGATTGTCGGGGGAAGGAGTTTGGCCTACGTTGACTTCAGTGACAAAAAACTTTACAAACAACACCAGAAGTGCAATTTGGACAACATATTTCGATTTCAGACCTCTGGGTTGTCGGGGGAAGGAGTTTGGCCTACGTTGACTTCAGTGACAAAAAACTTTACAAACAACACCAGAAGTGCAATTTGGACAACATATTTCGATTTCAGACCTCTGGGATGTCGGGGGAAGGAGTTTGGCCTACGTTGATTTCTGTGTAACGAAACTTTACAAACAACCTCAAATGTGCTATCCGGACAACATATTATGATTTCAGACCTCTGGGTTGTCGGGGGAAGGAGTTTGGCCTACGTTGACTTCAGTAACACGAAACTTTACAAACAACACAAGAAGTGTCATTTGGACAAAAGGTTACAATTTCAGACCTCTGGGATGTCGGGGGAAGGAGTTTGGCCTACGTTGACTTCAGTAACACGAAACTTTAAAAACAACACCAGAAGTGCCACTTGGACAACATATTTCAATTTCAGACCTCTGGGATGTCTGGGGAAGGAGTTTGGCCTACGTTGATTTCTGTGTAACGAAAGTTTACAAACAACCTCAAATGTGCTATCCGGACAACATATTACGATTTCAGACCTCTGGGTTGTCGGGGGAAGGAGTTTGGCCTACGTTGACTTCAGTAACACTAAACTTTACAAACAATACCAGAAGTGCAATTTGGACAACATATTTCGATTTCAGACCTCTGGGATGTCGGGGGAAGGAGTTTGGCCTACGTTGACTTCTGTGTAACGAAAGTTTACAAACAACCTCAAATGTGCTATCCGGACAACATATTACGATTTCAGACCTCTGGGTTGTCGGGGGAAGGAGTTTGGCCTACGTTGACTTCAGTAACACGAAACTTTACAAACAACACCAGAAGTGCAATTTGGACAACATATTTCGATTTCAGACCTCTGGGTTGTCGGGGGAAGGAGTTTGGCCTACGTTAACTTCTGTGGTACAAAACTTTACAAGCAACCTCAAATGTGATATCCGGACAACATATTTCAATTTCAGACCTCTAGGTTGTCGGGGAAAGGAGTTTGGCCTACGTTAACTTCTGTGGTACAAAACTTTACAAGCAACCTCAAATGTGATATCCGGACAACATATTTCAATTTCAGACCTCTAGGTTGTCGGGGAAAGGAGTTTGGCCTACGTTGACTTCTGTGGTACGAAACTTTACACGCAACCTCAAATGTGCTATCCGGACAAGATATTTCGATTTCAGACCTCTGGATTGTCGGGGGAAGGAGTTTGGCCTACGTTGACTTCAGTGACAAAAAACTTTACAAACAACACCAGAAGTGCAATTTGGACAACATATTTCGATTTCAGACCTCTGGGTTGTCGGGGGAAGGAGTTTGGCCTACGTTGACTTCAGTGACAAAAAACTTTACAAACAACACCAGAAGTGCAATTTGGACAACATATTTCGATTTCAGACCTCTGGGATGTCGGGGGAAGGAGTTTGGCCTACGTTGATTTCTGTGTAACAAAACTTTACAAACAACCTCAAATGTGCTATCCGGACAACATATTATGATTTCAGACCTCTGGGTTGTCGGGGGAAGGAGTTTGGCCTACGTTGACTTCAGTAACACGAAACTTTAAAAACAACACCAGAAGTGCCACTTGGACAACATATTTCAATTTCAGACCTCTGGGATGTCTGGGGAAGGAGTTTGGCCTACGTTGATTTCTGTGTAACGAAAGTTTACAAACAACCTCAAATGTGCTATCCGGACAACATATTACGATTTCAGACCTCTGGGTTGTCGGGGGAAGGAGTTTGGCCTACGTTGACTTCAGTAACACTAAACTTTACAAACAACACCAGAAGTGCAATTTGGACAACATATTTCGATTTCAGACCTCTGGGATGTCGGGGGAAGGAGTTTGGCCTACGTTGACTTCTGTGTAACGAAAGTTTACAAACAACCTCAAATGTGCTATCCGGACAACATATTACGATTTCAGACCTCTGGGTTGTCGGGGGAAGGAGTTTGGCCTACGTTGACTTCAGTAACACGAAACTTTACAAGCAACACCAGAAGTGCAATTTAGACAACATATTTCAATTTCAGATCTCTGGGTGGTCGGGGGAAGGAGTTTGGCCTACGTTGACTTCAGTAACACGAAACTTTACAAACAACACCAGAAGTGCCATTTGGACAACATATTTCAATTTCAGACCTCTGGGATGTCGGGGGAAGGAGTTTGGCCTACGTTGATTTCTGTGTAACAAAACTTTACAAACAACCTCATATGTGCTATCCGGACATCATATTACGATTTCAGACCTCTGGGTTGTCGGGGGAAGGAGTTTGGCCTACGTTGACTTCAGTAACACTAAACTTTACAAACAACACTAGAAGTGCAATTTGGACAACATATTTCGATTTCAGACCTCTGGGATGTCGGGGGAAGGAGTTTGGCCTACGTTGACTTCTGTGGTACGAAACTTTACACGCAACCTCAAATGTGCTATCCGGACAACATATTTCGATTTCAGACCTCTGGGTTGTCGGGGGAAGGAGTTTGGCCTACGTTGACTTCAGTGACAAAAAACTTTACAAACAACACCAGAAGTGCAATTTAGACAACATATTTCAATTTCAGATCTCTGGGTGGTCGGGGGAAGGAGTTTGGCCTACGTTGACTTCAGTAACACGAAACTTTACAAACAACACAAGAAGTGTCATTTGGACAACAGTTTACAATTTCAGACCTCTGGGATGTCGGGGGAAGGAGTTTGGCCTACGTTGACTTCAGTAACACGAAACTTTAAAAACAACACCAGAAGTGCCACTTGGACAACATATTTCAATTTCAGACCTCTGGGATGTCTGGGGAAGGAGTTTGGCCTACGTTGATTTCTGTGTAACGAAAGTTTACAAACAACCTCAGATGTGCTATCCGGACAACATATTACGATTTCAGACCTCTGGGTTGTCGGGGGAAGGAGTTTGGCCTAAGTTGACTTCAGTAACACGATACGTTACAAACAACACCAGAAGTGCAATTTAGACAACATATTTCAATTTCAGATCTCTTGGTGGTCGGGGGAAGGAGTTTGGCCTACGTTGACTTCAGTAACACGAAACTTTACAAACAACACCAGAAGTACCATTTGGACAACATATTTCAATTTCAGACCTCTGGGATGTGGAGGGAAGGAGTTTGGCCGACGTTGATTTCTGTGTAACGAAACTTTACAAACAACCTCACATGTGCTATCCGGACAACATATTACGATTTCAGACCTCTGGGTTGTCGGGGGAAGGAGTTTGGCCTACGTTGACTTCAGTAACAAGATACGTTACAAACAACACCAGAAGTGCAATTTAGACAACATATTTCAATTTCAGATCTCTTGGTGGTCGGGGGAAGGAGTTTGGCCTACGTTGACTTCAGTAACACGAAACTTTACAAACAACATCAGAAGTACCATTTGGACAACATATTTCAATTTCAGACCTCTGGGATGTGGAGGGAAGGAGTTTGGCCGACGTTGATTTCTGTGTAACGAAACTTTACAAACAACCTCACATGTGCTATCCGGACAACATATTACGATTTCAGATCTCTGGGTTGTCGGGGGAAGGAGTTTGGCCTACGTTGACTTCAGTAACACGAAACATTACAAACAACACCAGAAGTGTCATTTGGACAACAGGTGACAATTTCAGACCTCTGGGATGTCGGGGGAAGGAGTTTGGCCTACGTTGACTTCAGTAACACGAAACTTTAAAAACAACACCAGAAGTGCCACGTGGACAACATGTTTCAATTTCAGACCTCTGGGATGTCTGGGGAAGGAGTTTGGCCTACGTTGATTTCTGTGTAACGAAACTTTACAAACAACCTCAAATGTGCTATCCGGACAACATATTACGATTTCAGACCTCTGGGTTGTCGGGGTAAGGAGTTTGGCCTACGTTGACTTCAGTGACAAAAAACTTTAAAAACAACACCAGAAGTGCAATTTGGACAACATATTTCGATTTCAGACCTCTGGGATGTCGGGGGAAGGAGTTTGGCCTACGTTGACTTCAGTAACACGAAACTTTAAAAACAACACCAGAAGTGCCATTTGGACAACATATTTCGATTTCAGACCTCTAGGTTGTCGGGGGAAGGAGTTTGGCCTACGTTGACTTCAGTAGCATGAAACTTTAAAAACAACACCAGAAGTGCCATTTGGACAACATACTGTATTTCGATTTCAGACCTCTGGGATGTCGGGGGAAGGAGTTTGGCCTACGTTGACTTCTGTGGTACGAAACTTTACAAACAACCTCAAATGTGCTATCCGGACAGCATATTTCGATTTCAGACCTCTGGGTTGTCGGGGGAAGGAGTTTGGCCTACGTTGACTTCAGTAACACAAAACTTTACAAACAACACCATAAGTGCCATTTGGACAACATATTTCACTTTCAGACCTCTGGGTTGTCAGGGGAAGGAGTTTGGCCTACGTTGACTTCTGTGTTACGAAACTTTACAGTCAACCTCAAATGTGCTATCTGGACAACATATTTCAATTTCAGACCTCTGGGTTGTCGGGGGAAGGAGTTTGGCCTACGTTAACTTCTGTGGTACGAAACTTTACAGGCAACCTCAAATGTGCTATCCGGACAACATATTTCAATTTCAGATCTCCAGGTTGTCAGGGTAAGGAGTTTGGCCTACGTTGACTTCAGTAACACGAAACTTTTCAAACAACACCAGAAGTGTCATTTGGACAAGACCTTACAATTTCAGAACTCTGGGATGTCGGGGGATGGAGTTTGGTTTACGTTGACTTCTGTGTTACAAAACTTTACAGTCAACCTCAAATGTGCTATCTGGACAACATATTTCAATTTTAGACCTCTGGGTTGTCGGGGGAAGGAGTTTGGCCTACGTTGATTTCAGTAACACGAAACTTTACAAAGAACACCAGAAGTGCAATTTGGACAACATATTTCGATTTCAGACCTCTGGGATGTCGGGGGAAGGAGTTTGGCCTATGTTGACTTCAGTAACACGAAACTTTACAAAGAACACCAGAAGTGCAATTTGGACAACATATTTCAATTTTAGACCTCTGGGTTGTCGGGGGAAGGAGTTTGGCCTACGTTGACTTCAGTAACACGAAACTTTACAAAGAACACCAGAAGTGCAATTTGGACAACATATTTCGATTTCAGACCTCTGGGATGTCGGGGGAAGGAGTTTGGCCTACGTTGACTTCAGTAACACGAAACTTTACAAACAACACCAGAAGTCCAATTTGGACAACATATTTTGATTTCAGACCTCTGGGATGTCGGGGGAAGGAGTTTGGCCTATGTTCACTTCTGTGTTACGAAACTTTACAGGCAACCTCAAATGTGCTATCCGGACAACATTATTCATTTTCAGACCTCTAGGTTGTCAGGGGAAGGAGTTTGGCCTACGTTGACTTCAGTAACACGAAACTTTACAAACAACACCAGAAGTGTCATTTGGACAACAGGTTACAATTTCAGACCTCTGGGATGTCGGGGGAAGGAGTTTGGCCTACGTTGACTTCAGTAACACGAAACTTTAAAAACAACACCAGAAGTGCCACTTGGACAACATATTTCAATTTCAGACCTCTGGGATGTCTGGGGAAGGAGTTTGGCCTACGTTGATTTCTGTGTAACGAAACTTTACAAACAACCTCAAATGTGCTATCCGGACAACATATTACGATTTCAGACCTCTGGGTTGTCGGGGTAAGGAGTTTGGCCTACGTTGACTTCAGTAACACGAAACTTTACAAACAACACCAGAAGTGTCATTTGGAAAACAGGTTACAATTTCAGACCTCTGGGATGTCGGGGGAAGGAGTTTGGCCTACGTTGACTTCTGTGGTACGAAACTTTACACGCAACCTCAAATGTGCTATCCGGACAACATATTTCGATTTCAGACCTCTGGATTGTCGGGGGAAGGAGTTTGGGCTACGTTGACTTCAGTAACACGATACTTTACAAACAACACCAGAAGTGCAATTTAGACAACATATTTCAATTTCAGATCTCTGGGTGGTCGGGGGAAAGAGTTTGGCCTACGTTGACTTCAGTAACACAATACGTTACAAACAACACCAGAAGTGCAATTTAGACAACATATTTCAATTTCAGATCTCTTGGTGGTCGGGGGAAGGAGTTTGGCCTACGTTGACTTCAGTAACACGAAACTTTACAAACAACACCAGAAGTACCATTTGAACAACATATTTCAATTTCAGACCTCTGGGATGTGGAGGGAAGGAGTTTGGCCGACGTTGATTTCTGTGTAACGAAACTTTACAAACAACGTCACATGTGCTATCCGGACAACATATTACGATTTGAGACCTCTGGGTTGTCGGGGGAAGGAGTTTGGCCTACGTTGACTTTAGTAACACGATACGTTACAAACAACACCAGAAGTGCAATTTAGACAACATATTTCAATTTCAGATCTCTTGGTGGTCGGGGGAAGGAGTTTGGCCTACGTTGACTTCAGTAACACGAAACTTTACAAACAACACCAGAAGTACCATTTGGACAACATATTTCAATTTCAGACCTCTGGGATGTGGAGGGAAGGAGTTTGGCCGACGTTGATTTCTGTGTAACGAAACTTTACAAACAACCTCACATGTGCTATCCGGACAACATATTACGATTTCAGACCTCTGGGTTGTCGGGGGAAGGAGTTTGGCCTACGTTGACTTCAGTAACACGAAACATTACAAACAACACCAGAAGTGTCATTTGGACAACAGGTGACAATTTCAGACCTCTGGGATGTCGGGGGAAGGAGTTTGGCCTACGTTGACTTCAGTAACACGAAACTTTAAAAACAACACCAGAAGTGCCACTTGGACAACATGTTTCAATTTCAGACCTCTGGGATGTCTGGGGAAGGAGTTTGGCCTACGTTGATTTCTGTGTAACGAAACTTTACAAACAACCTCAAATGTGCTATCCGGACAACATATTACGATTTCAGACCTCTGGGTTGTCGGGGTAAGGAGTTTGGCCTACGTTGACTTCAGTGACAAAAAACTTTAAAAACAACACCAGAAGTGCAATTTGGACAACATATTTCGATTTCAGACCTCTGGGATGTCGGGGGAAGGAGTTTGGCCTACGTTGACTTCAGTAACACGAAACTTTAAAAACAACACCAGAAGTGCCATTTGGACAACATATTTCGATTTCAGACCTCTAGGTTGTCGGGGGAAGGAGTTTGGCCTACGTTGACTTCAGTAGCATGAAACTTTAAAAACAACAGCAGAAGTGCCATTTGGACAACATACTGTATTTCGATTTCAGACCTCTGGGATGTCGGGGGAAGGAGTTTGGCCTACGTTGACTTCTGTGGTACGAAACTTTACAAACAACCTCAAATGTGCTATCCGGACAGCATATTTCGATTTCAGACCTCTGGGTTGTCGGGGGAAGGAGTTTGGCCTACGTTGACTTCAGTAACACAAAACTTTACAAACAACACCATAAGTGCCATTTGGACAACATATTTCACTTTCAGACCTCTGGGTTGTCAGGGGAAGGAGTTTGGCCTACGTTGACTTCTGTGTTACGAAACTTTACAGTCAACCTCAAATGTGCTATCTGGACAACATATTTCAATTTCAGACCTCTGGGTTGTCGGGGGAAGGAGTTTGGCCTACGTTAACTTCTGTGGTACGAAACTTTACAGGCAACCTCAAATGTGCTATCCGGACAACATATTTCAATTTCAGATCTCCAGGTTGTCAGGGTAAGGAGTTTGGCCTACGTTGACTTCAGTAACACGAAACTTTTCAAACAACACCAGAAGTGTCATTTGGACAAGACCTTACAATTTCAGAACTCTGGGATGTCGGGGGATGGAGTTTGGCCTACGTTGACTTCAGTGTTACAAAACTTTACAGTCAACCTCAAATGTGCTATCTGGACAACATATTTCAATTTTAGACCTCTGGGTTGTCGGGGGAAGGAGTTTGGCCTACGTTGACTTCATTAACACGAAACTTTACAAAGAACACCAGAAGTGCAATTTGGACAACATATTTCAATTTTAGACCTCTGGGTTGTCGGGGGAAGGAGTTTGGCCTAAGTTGACTTCATTAACACGAAACTTTACAAAGAACACCAGAAGTGCAATTTGGACAACATATTTCAATTTTAGACCTCTGGGTTGTCGGGGGAAGGAGTTTGGCCTACGTTGACTTCAGTAACACGAAACTTTACAAAGAACACCAGAAGTGCAATTTGGACAACATATTTCGATTTCAGACCTCTGGGATGTCGGGGGAAGGAGTTTGGCCTACGTTGACTTCAGTAACACGAAACTTTACAAAGAACACCAGAAGTGCAATTTGGACAACATATTTCGATTTCAGACCTCTGGGATGTCGGGGGAAGGAGTTTGGCCTACGTTGACTTCAGTAACACGAAACTTTACAAACAACACCAGAAGTACAATTTGGACAATATATTTTGATTTCAGACCTCTGGGATGTCGGGGGAAGGAGTTTGGCCTATGTTCACTTCTGTGTTACGAAACTTTACAGGCAACCTCAAATGTGCTATCCGGACAACATTATTCATTTTCAGACCTCTAGGTTGTCAGGGGAAGGAGTTTGGCCTACGTTGACTTCAGTAACACGAAACTTTACAAACAACACCAGAAGTGTCATTTGGACAACAGGTTACAATTTCAGACCTCTGGGATGTCGGGGGAAGGAGTTTGGCCTACGTTGACTTCAGTAACACGAAACTTTAAAAACAACACCAGAAGTGCCACTTGGACAACATATTTCAATTTCAGACCTCTGGGATGTCTGGGGAAGGAGTTTGGCCTACGTTGATTTCTGTGTAACGAAACTTTACAAACAACCTCAAATGTGCTATCCGGACAACATATTACGATTTCAGACCTCTGGGTTGTCGGGGTAAGGAGTTTGGCCTACGTTAACTTCAGTAACACGAAACTTTACAAACAACACCAGAAGTGCCATTTGGACAACATATTTCAATTTCAGACCTCTGGGTTGTTGGGGGAAGGAGTTTGGCCTACGTTGACTTCAGTAACACGAAACTTTACAAACAACACCAGAAGTGCCATTTGGACAACATATTTCAATTTCAGACCTCTGGGATGTCGGGGGAAGGAGTTTGGCCTACGTTGATTTCTGTGTAACGAAACTTTACAAACAACCTCATATGTGCTATCCGGACATCATATTACGATTTCAGACCTCTGGGTTGTCGGGGGAAGGAGTTTGGCCTACGTTGACTTCAGTAACACGAAACTTTACAAACAACACCAGAAGTGTCATTTGGAAAACAGGTTACAATTTCAGACCTCTGGGATGTCGGGGGAAGGAGTTTGGCCTACGTTGACTTCTGTGGTACGAAACTTTACACGCAACCTCAAATGTGCTATCCGGACAACATATTTCGATTTCAGACCTCTGGATTGTCGGGGGAAGGAGTTTGGGCTACGTTGACTTCAGTAACACGATACTTTACAAACAACACCAGAAGTGCAATTTAGACAACATATTTCAATTTCAGATCTCTGGGTGGTCGGGGGAAGGAGTTTGGCCTACGTTGACTTCAGTAACACGAAACTTTACAAACAACACCAGCAGTGTCATTTGGACAACAGGTTACAATTTCAGACCTCTGGGATGTCGGGGGAAGGAGTTTGGCCTACGTTGACTTCTGTGGTACGAAACTTTACACGCAACCTCAAATGTGCTATCCGGACAACATATTTCAATTTCAGACCTCTAGGTTGTCGGGGAAAGGAGTTTGGCCTACGTTGACTTCTGTGGTACGAAACTTTACACGCAACCTCAAATGTGCTATCCGGACAACATATTTCGATTTCAGACCTCTGGGTTGTCGGGGGAAGGAGTTTGGCCTACGCTGACTTCAGTAACACGAAACTTTACAACCAACACCATAAGTGCCATTTGGACAACATATTTTCACTTTCAGACCTCTGGGTGGTCGGGGGAAGGAGTTTGGCCTACGTTGACTTCAGTAACACGAAACTTTACAAACAACACCAGAAGTGTCATTTGGACAACATATTTCAATTTCAGACCTCTGGGTTGTCGGGGGAAGGAGTTTGGCCTACGTTGACTTCAGTAACACGAAACTTTAAACACAACACCAGAAGTGTCATTTGGACAACATATTTCAATTTCAGACCTCTAGGATGTCGGGGGAAGGAGTTTGGCCTACGTTGACTTCTGTGGTATGAAACTTTACACGCAACCTCAAATGTGCTATCCGGACAACATATTTCAATTTCAGACCTCTAGGTTGTCGGGGGAAGGAGTTTGGCCTACGTTGACTTCAGTAACACGAAACTTTACAAACAACACCAGAAGTGGCATTTGGACAACATATTTTAATTTCAGACCTCTGGGATGTTGGGGGAAGGAGTTTGGCCTACGTTGACTTCAGTAACACGAAACTTTACACACAACACCAGAAGTGGCATTTGGACAACATATTTCAATTTCAGACCTCTGGGATGTTGGGGGAAGGAGTTTGGCCTACGTTGACTTCTGTGGTATGAAACTTTACAGGCAACCTCAAATGTGCTATCCGGACAACATATTTCAATTTCAGACCTCTAGGTTGTCAGGGGAAGGAGTTTGGCCTACGTTGACTTCTGTGGTATGAAACTTTACAGGCAACCTCAAATGTGCTATCTGGACAACATATTTAAATTTCAGACCTCTAGGTTGTCGGGGGAAGGAGTTTGGCCTACGTTGAGTTCTGTGGTATGAAACTTTACACGCAACCTCAAATGTGCTATCCGGACAACATATTTCAATTTCAGACCTCTAGGTTGTCGGGGGAAGGAGTTTGGCCTACGTTGACTTCAGTAACACGAAACTTTACACACAACACCAGAAGTGGCATTTGGACAACATATTTCAATTTCAGACCTCTGGGATGTTGGGGGAAGGAGTTTGGCCTACGTTGACTTCTGTGGTATGAAACTTTACAGGCAACCTCAAATGTGCTATCCGGACAACATATTTCAATTTCAGACCTCTAGGTGGTCGGGGGAAGGAGTTTGGCCTACGTTGACTTCTGTGGTATGAAACTTTACAGGCAACCTCAAATGTGCTATCTGGACAACATATTTAAATTTCAGACCTCTAGGTTGTCGGGGGAAGGAGTTTGGCCTACGTTGAGTTCTGTGGTATGAAACTTTACACGCAACCTCAAATGTGCTATCCGGACAACATATTTCAATTTCAGACCTCTAGGTTGTCGGGGGAAGGAGTTTGGCCTACGTTGACTTCAGTAACACGAAACTTTACACACAACACCAGAAGTGGCATTTGGACAACATATTTCAATTTCAGACCTCTGGGATGTTGGGGGAAGGAGTTTGGCCTACGTTGACTTCTGTGGTATGAAACTTTACAGGCAACCTCAAATGTGCTATCCGGACAACATATTTCAATTTCAGACCTCTAGGTTGTCGGGGGAAGGAGTTTGGCCTACGTTGACTTCAGTAACACGAAACTTTACACTCAACACCAGACGTGGAATTTGGACAACATATTTCAATTTCAGACCTCTGGGATGTTGGGGGAAGGAGTTTGGACTACGTTGACTTCTGTGGTACGAAACTTTACACGCAACCTCAAATGTGCTATCCGGACAACATATTTCAATTTCAGACCTCTAGGTTGTCGGGGGAAGGAGTTTGGCCTACGTTGACTTCAGTAACACGAAACTTTACAAACAACACCAGAAGTGGCATTTGGACAACATATTTCAATTTCAGACCTCTGGGATGTTGGGGGAAGGAGTTTGGCCTACGTTAACTTCTGTGGTATGAAACTTTACAGGCAACCTCAAATGTGCTATCCGGACAACATATTTCAATTTCAGACCTCTAAGTTGTCGGGGGAAGTAGTTTGGCCTACGTTGACTTCTGTGTTATGAAACTTTACAGGCAACCTCAAATGTGCTATCCGGACAACATATTTCGATTTCAGACCTCTGGGTTGTCGGGGGAAGGAGTTTGGCCTACGTTGACTTCAGTAACACGAAACTTTAAACACAACACCAGAAGTGTCATTTGGACAACATATTTCAATTTCAGACCTCTAGGATGTCGGGGGAAGGAGTTTGGCCTACGTTGACTTCAGTAACACGAAACTTTACAAACAACACCAGAAGTGTCGTTTGGACAACACATTACAATTTCAGACCTCTAAGTTGTCGGGGGAAGTAGTTTGGCCTACGTTGACTTCTGTGTTACGAAACTTTACAGGCAACCTCAAATGTGCTATCCGGACAACATATTTCGATTTCAGACCTCTGGGTTGTCGGAGGAAGGAGTTTGGCCTACGTTGACTTTTGTGGTACGAAACTTTACACGCAACCTCAAATGTGCTATCCGGACAACATATTTCAATTTCAGACCTCTAGGTTGTCTGGGGAAGGAGTTTGGCCTACGTTGACTTCAGTAACACGAAACTTTACACACAACACCAGAAGTGGCATTTGGACAACATATTTCAATTTCAGACCTCTGGGATGTTGGGGGAAGGAGTTTGGCCTACGTTGACTTTTGTGGTACGAAACTTTACACGCAACCTCAAATGTGCTATCCGGACAACATATTTCAATTTCAGACCTCTAGGTTGTCGGGGGAAGGAGTTTGGCCTACGTTGACTTCAGTAACACGAAACTTTACACACAACACCAGAAGTGGCATTTGGACAACATATTTCAATTTCAGACCTCTGGGATGTTGGGGGAAGGAGTTTGGCCTACGTTGACTTCTGTGGTATGAAACTTTACAGGCAACCTCAAATGTGCTATCCGGACAACATATTTCAATTTCAGACCTCTAGGTTGTCGGGGGAAGGAGTTTGGCCTACATTGACTTCAGTAACACGAAACTTTACGGGCAACACCAGAAGTGCCATTTGGACAACATATTTCAATTTCAGACCTCTGGGTTGTCGGGGGAAGGAGTTTGGCCTACGTTGACTTCAGTAACACGAAACTTTACAAACAACACCAGAAGTGGCATTTGGACAACATATTTTAATTTCAGACCTCTGGGATGTTGGGGGAAGGAGTTTGGCCTACGTTGACTTCAGTAACACGAAACTTTACAAACAACACCAGAAGTGGCATTTGGACAACATATTTCGATTTCAGACCTCTGGGTTGTCGGGGGAAGGAGTTTGGCCTACGTTGACTTCAGTGACACGAAACTTTACACACAACACCAGAAGTGCCATTTGGACAACATATTTCAATTTCAGACCTCTGGGATGTCGGGGGAAGGAGTTTGGCCTACGTTTACTTCTGTGGTACGAAACTTTACGGGCAACCTCAAATGTGCTATCCGGACAACATATTTCAATTTCAGACCTCTGGGTTGTCGGGGGAAGGAGTTTGGCCTACGTAGACTTTTGGGTTACGAAACTTTACAGGCAACCTCAAATGTGCTATTCGGACAACATATTTCGATTTCAGACCTCTGGGTTGTCGGGGGAAGGAGTTTGGGCTACGTTGACTTCTGTGGTACGAAACTTTACAGGCAACCTCACTTGTGCTATCCGGACAACATATTTCAATTTCAGACCTCTGGGTTGTCGGGGGAAGGAGTTTGGCCTACGTTGACTTCAGTGACTCGAAACTTTACACACAACACCAGAAGTGCCATTTGGACAACATATTTCAATTTCAGACCTCTGGGATGTTGGGGGAAGGAGTTTGGCCTACGTTGACTTCTGTGGTATGAAACTTTACATGCAACCTCAAATGTGCTATCCGGACAACATATTTCAATTTCAGACCTCTAGGTTGTCGGGGGAAGGAGTTTGGCCTACGTTGACTTCAGTAACACGAAACTTTACACTCAACACCAGACGTGGAATTTGGACAACATATTTCAATTTCAGACCTCTGGGATGTTGGGGGAAGGAGTTTGGACTACGTTGACTTCTGTGGTACGAAACTTTACACGCAACCTCAAATGTGCTATCCGGACAACATATTTCAATTTCAGACCTCTAGGTTGTCGGGGGAAGGAGTTTGGCCTACGTTGACTTCAGTAACACGAAACTTTACAAACAACACCAGAAGTGGCATTTGGACAACATATTTCAATTTCAGACCTCTGGGATGTTGGGGGAAGGAGTTTGGCCTACGTTAACTTCTGTGGTATGAAACTTTACAGGCAACCTCAAATGTGCTATCCGGACAACATATTTCAATTTCAGACCTCTAAGTTGTCGGGGGAAGTAGTTTGGCCTACGTTGACTTCTGTGTTATGAAACTTTACAGGCAACCTCAAATGTGCTATCCGGACAACATATTTCGATTTCAGACCTCTGGGTTGTCGGGGGAAGGAGTTTGGCCTACGTTGACTTCAGTAACACGAAACTTTAAACACAACACCAGAAGTGTCATTTGGACAACATATTTCAATTTCAGACCTCTAGGATGTCGGGGGAAGGAGTTTGGCCTACGTTGACTTCAGTAACACGAAACTTTACAAACAACACCAGAAGTGTCGTTTGGACAACACATTACAATTTCAGACCTCTAAGTTGTCGGGGGAAGTAGTTTGGCCTACGTTGACTTCTGTGTTACGAAACTTTACAGGCAACCTCAAATGTGCTATCCGGACAACATATTTCGATTTCAGACCTCTGGGTTGTCGGAGGAAGGAGTTTGGCCAACGTTGACTTTTGTGGTACGAAACTTTACACGCAACCTCAAATGTGCTATCCGGACAACATATTTCAATTTCAGACCTCTAGGTTGTCGGGGGAAGGAGTTTGGCCTACGTTGACTTCAGTAACACGAAACTTTACACACAACACCAGAAGTGGCATTTGGACAACATATTTCAATTTCAGACCTCTGGGATGTTGGGGGAAGGAGTTTGGCCTACGTTGACTTCTGTGGTATGAAACTTTACAGGCAACCTCAAATGTGCTATCCGGACAACATATTTCAATTTCAGACCTCTAGGTTGTCGGGGGAAGGAGTTTGGCCTACATTGACTTCAGTAACACGAAACTTTACGGGCAACACCAGAAGTGCCATTTGGACAACATATTTCAATTTCAGACCTCTGGGTTGTTGGGGGAAGGAGTTTGGCCTACGTTGACTTCAGTAACACGAAACTTTACAAACAACACCAGAAGTGCCATTTGGACAACATATTTCAATTTCAGACCTCTGGGATGTCGGGGGAAGGAGTTTGGCCTACGTTGATTTCTGTGTAACGAAACTTTACAAACAACCTCATATGTGCTATCCGGACATCATATTACGATTTCAGACCTCTGGGTTGTCGGGGGAAGGAGTTTGGCCTACGTTGACTTCAGTAACACGAAACTTTACAAACAACACCAGAAGTGTCATTTGGAAAACAGGTTACAATTTCAGACCTCTGGGATGTCGGGGGAAGGAGTTTGGCCTACGTTGACTTCTGTGGTACGAAACTTTACACGCAACCTCAAATGTGCTATCCGGACAACATATTTCGATTTCAGACCTCTGGATTGTCGGGGGAAGGAGTTTGGGCTACGTTGACTTCAGTAACACGATACTTTACAAACAACACCAGAAGTGCAATTTAGACAACATATTTCAATTTCAGATCTCTGGGTGGTCGGGGGAAGGAGTTTGGCCTACGTTGACTTCAGTAACACGAAACTTTACAAACAACACCAGCAGTGTCATTTGGACAACAGGTTACAATTTCAGACCTCTGGGATGTCGGGGGAAGGAGTTTGGCCTACGTTGACTTCTGTGGTACGAAACTTTACACGCAACCTCAAATGTGCTATCCGGACAACATATTTCAATTTCAGACCTCTAGGTTGTCGGGGAAAGGAGTTTGGCCTACGTTGACTTCTGTGGTACGAAACTTTACACGCAACCTCAAATGTGCTATCCGGACAACATATTTCGATTTCAGACCTCTCGGTTGTCGGGGGAAGGAGTTTGGCCTACGCTGACTTCAGTAACACGAAACTTTACAACCAACACCATAAGTGCCATTTGGACAACATATTTTCACTTTCAGACCTCTGGGTGGTTGGGGGAAGGAGTTTGGCCTACGTTGACTTCAGTAACACGAAACTTTACAAACAACACCAGAAGTGTCATTTGGACAACATATTTCAATTTCAGACCTCTGGGTTGTCGGGGGAAGGAGTTTGGCCTACGTTGACTTCAGTAACACGAAACTTTAAACACAACACCAGAAGTGTCATTTGGACAACATATTTCAATTTCAGACCTCTAGGATGTCGGGGGAAGGAGTTTGGCCTACGTTGACTTCTGTGGTATGAAACTTTACACGCAACCTCAAATGTGCTATCCGGACAACATATTTCAATTTCAGACCTCTAGGTTGTCGGGGGAAGGAGTTTGGCCTACGTTGACTTCAGTAACACGAAACTTTACAAACAACACCAGAAGTGGCATTTGGACAACATGTTTTAATTTCAGACCTCTGGGATGTTGGGGGAAGGAGTTTGGCCTACGTTGACTTCAGTAACACGAAACTTTACACACAACACCAGAAGTGGCATTTGGACAACATATTTCAATTTCAGACCTCTGGGATGTTGGGGGAAGGAGTTTGGCCTACGTTGACTTCTGTGATATGAAACTTTACAGGCAACCTCAAATGTGCTATCCGGACAACATATTTCAATTTCAGACCTCTAGGTTGTCAGGGGAAGGAGTTTGGCCTACGTTGACTTCTGTGGTATGAAACTTTACAGGCAACCTCAAATGTGCTATCTGGACAACATATTTAAATTTCAGACCTCTAGGTTGTCGGGGGAAGGCGTTTGGCCTACGTTGAGTTCTGTGGTATGAAACTTTACACGCAACCTCAAATGTGCTATCCGGACAACATATTTCAATTTCAGACCTCTAGGTTGTCGGGGGAAGGAGTTTGGCCTACGTTGACTTCAGTAACACGAAACTTTACAAACAACACCAGAAGTGGCATTTGGACAACATATTTCAATTTCAGACCTCTGGGATGTTGGGGGAAGGAGTTTGGCCTACGTTAACTTCTGTGGTATGAAACTTTACAGGCAACCTCAAATGTGCTATCCGGACAACATATTTCAATTTCAGACCTCTAAGTTGTCGGGGGAAGTAGTTTGGCCTACGTTGACTTCTGTGTTATGAAACTTTACAGGCAACCTCAAATGTGCTATCCGGACAACATATTTCGATTTCAGACCTCTGGGTTGTCGGGGGAAGGAGTTTGGCCTACGTTGACTTCAGTAACACGAAACTTTAAACACAACACCAGAAGTGTCATTTGGACAACATATTTCAATTTCAGACCTCTAGGATGTCGGGGGAAGGAGTTTGGCCTACGTTGACTTCAGTAACACGAAACTTTACAAACAACACCAGAAGTGTCGTTTGGACAACACATTACAATTTCAGACCTCTAAGTTGTCGGGGGAAGTAGTTTGGCCTACGTTGACTTCTGTGTTACGAAACTTTACAGGCAACCTCAAATGTGCTATCCGGACAACATATTTCGATTTCAGACCTCTGGGTTGTCGGAGGAAGGAGTTTGGCCTACGTTGACTTTTGTGGTACGAAACTTTACACGCAACCTCAAATGTGCTATCCGGACAACATATTTCAATTTCAGACCTCTAGGTTGTCGGGGGAAGGAGTTTGGCCTACGTTGACTTCAGTAACACGAAACTTTACACACAACACCAGAAGTGGCATTTGGACAACATATTTCAATTTCAGACCTCTGGGATGTTGGGGGAAGGAGTTTGGCCTACGTTGACTTCTGTGGTATGAAACTTTACAGGCAACCTCAAATGTGCTATCCGGACAACATATTTCAATTTCAGACCTCTAGGTTGTCGGGGGAAGGAGTTTGGCCTACATTGACTTCAGTAACACGAAACTTTACGGGCAACACCAGAAGTGCCATTTGGACAACATATTTCAATTTCAGACCTCTGGGTTGTCGGGGGAAGGAGTTTGGCCTACGTTGACTTCAGTAACACGAAACTTTACAAACAACACCAGAAGTGGCATTTGGACAACATATTTCGATTTCAGACCTCTGGGTTGTCGGGGGAAGGAGTTTGGCCTACGTTGACTTCAGTGACACGAAACTTTACACACAACACCAGAAGTGCCATTTGGACAACATATTTCAATTTCAGACCTCTGGGATGTCGGGGGAAGGAGTTTGGCCTACGTTTACTTCTGTGGTACGAAACTTTACGGGCAACCTCAAATGTGCTATCCGGACAACATATTTCAATTTCAGATCTCTGGGTTGTCGGGGGAAGGAGTTTGGCCTACGTAGACTTTTGGGTTACGAAACTTTACAGGCAACCTCAAATGTGCTATTCGGACAACATATTTCGATTTCAGACCTCTGGGTTGTCGGGGGAAGGAGTTTGGGCTACGTTGACTTCTGTGGTACGAAACTTTACAGGCAACCTCACTTTTGCTATCCGGACAACATATTTCAATTTCAGACCTCTGGGTTGTCGGGGGAAGGAGTTTGGCCTACGTTGACTTCAGTGACTCGAAACTTTACACACAACACCAGAAGTGCCATTTGGACAACATATTTCAATTTCAGACCTCTGGGATGTTGGGGGAAGGAGTTTGGCCTACGTTGACTTCTGTGGTATGAAACTTTACATGCAACCTCAAATGTGCTATCCGGACAACATATTTCAATTTCAGACCTCTAGGTTGTCGGGGGAAGGAGTTTGGCCTACGTTGACTTCAGTAACACGAAACTTTACACTCAACACCAGACGTGGAATTTGGACAACATATTTCAATTTCAGACCTCTGGGATGTTGGGGGAAGGAGTTTGGACTACGTTGACTTCTGTGGTACGAAACTTTACACGCAACCTCAAATGTGCTATCCGGACAACATATTTCAATTTCAGACCTCTAGGTTGTCGGGGGAAGGAGTTTGGCCTACGTTGACTTCAGTAACACGAAACTTTACAAACAACACCAGAAGTGGCATTTGGACAACATATTTCAATTTCAGACCTCTGGGATGTTGGGGGAAGGAGTTTGGCCTACGTTAACTTCTGTGGTATGAAACTTTACAGGCAACCTCAAATGTGCTATCCGGACAACATATTTCAATTTCAGACCTCTAAGTTGTCGGGGGAAGTAGTTTGGCCTACGTTGACTTCTGTGTTATGAAACTTTACAGGCAACCTCAAATGTGCTATCCGGACAACATATTTCGATTTCAGACCTCTGGGTTGTCGGGGGAAGGAGTTTGGCCTACGTTGACTTCAGTAACACGAAACTTTAAACACAACACCAGAAGTGTCATTTGGACAACATATTTCAATTTCAGACCTCTAGGATGTCGGGGGAAGGAGTTTGGCCTACGTTGACTTCAGTAACACGAAACTTTACAAACAACACCAGAAGTGTCGTTTGGACAACACATTACAATTTCAGACCTCTAAGTTGTCGGGGGAAGTAGTTTGGCCTACGTTGACTTCTGTGTTACGAAACTTTACAGGCAACCTCAAATGTGCTATCCGGACAACATATTTCGATTTCAGACCTCTGGGTTGTCGGAGGAAGGAGTTTGGCCTACGTTGACTTTTGTGGTACGAAACTTTACACGCAACCTCAAATGTGCTATCCGGACAACATATTTCAATTTCAGACCTCTAGGTCGTCGGGGGAAGGAGTTTGGCCTACGTTGACTTCAGTAACACGAAACTTTACACACAACACCAGACGTGGCATTTGGACAACATATTTCAATTTCAGACCTCTGGGATGTTGGGGGAAGGAGTTTGGCCTACGTTGACTTCTGTGGTATGAAACTTTACAGGCAACCTCAAATGTGCTATCCGGACAACATATTTCAATTTCAGACCTCTAGGTTGTCGGGGGAAGGAGTTTGGCCTACATTGACTTCAGTAACACGAAACTTTACGGGCAACACCAGAAGTGCCATTTGGACAACATATTTCAATTTCAGACCTCTGGGTTGTCGGGGGAAGGAGTTTGGCCTACGTTGACTTCAGTAACACGAAACTTTACAAACAACACCAGAAGTGGCATTTGGACAACATATTTTAATTTCAGACCTCTGGGATGTTGGGGGAAGGAGTTTGGCCTACGTTGACTTCAGTAACACGAAACTTTACAAACAACACCAGAAGTGGCATTTGGACAACATATTTCGATTTCAGACCTCTGGGTTGTCGGGGGAAGGAGTTTGGCCTACGTTGACTTCAGTGACACGAAACTTTACACACAACACCAGAAGTGCCATTTGGACAACATATTTCAATTTCAGACCTCTGGGATGTCGGGGGAAGGAGTTTGGCCTACGTTTACTTCTGTGGTACGAAACTTTACGGGCAACCTCAAATGTGCTATCCGGACAACATATTTCAATTTCAGACCTCTGGGTTGTCGGGGGAAGGAGTTTGGCCTACGTAGACTTTTGGGTTACGAAACTTTACAGGCAACCTCAAATGTGCTATTCGGACAACATATTTCGATTTCAGACCTCTGGGTTGTCGGGGGAAGGAGTTTGGGCTACGTTGACTTCTGTGGTACGAAACTTTACAGGCAACCTCACTTGTGCTATCCGGACAACATATTTCAATTTCAGACCTCTGGGTTGTCGGGGGAAGGAGTTTGGCCTACGTTGACTTCAGTGACTCGAAACTTTACACACAACACCAGAAGTGCCATTTGGACAACATATTTCAATTTCAGACCTCTGGGATGTTGGGGGAAGGAGTTTGGCCTACGTTGACTTCTGTGGTATGAAACTTTACATGCAACCTCAAATGTGCTATCCGGACAACATATTTCAATTTCAGACCTCTAGGTTGTCGGGGGAAGGAGTTTGGCCTACGTTGACTTCTGTGGTATGAAACTTTACAGGCAACCTCAAATGTGCTATCCGGACAACATATTTCAATTTCAGACCTCTAAGTTGTCGGGGGAAGTAGTTTGGCCTACGTTGACTTCTGTGTTATGAAACTTTTAAGGCAACCTCAAATGTGCTATCCGGACAACATATTTCGATTTCAGACCTCTGGGTTGTCGGGGGAAGGAGTTTGGCCTACGTTGACTTCAGTAACACGAAACTTTAAACACAACACCAGAAGTGTCATTTGGACAACATATTTCAATTTCAGACCTCTAGGATGTCGGGGGAAGGAGTTTGGCCTACGTTGACTTCAGTAACACGAAACTTTACAAACAACACCAGAAGTGTCGTTTGGACAACACATTACAATTTCAGACCTCTAAGTTGTCGGGGGAAGTAGTTTGGCCTACGTTGACTTCTGTGTTACGAAACTTTACAGGCAACCTCAAATGTGCTATCCGGACAACATATTTCGATTTCAGACCTCTGGGTTGTCGGAGGAAGGAGTTTGGCCTACGTTGACTTTTGTGGTACGAAACTTTACACGCAACCTCAAATGTGCTATCCGGACAACATATTTCAATTTCAGACCTCTAGGTTGTCGGGGGAAGGAGTTTGGCCTACGTTGACTTCAGTAACACGAAACTTTACACACAACACCAGAAGTGGCATTTGGACAACATATTTCAATTTCAGACCTCTGGGATTTTGGGGGAAGGAGTTTGGCCTACGTTGACTTCTGTGGTATGAAACTTTACAGGCAACCTCAAATGTGCTATCCGGACAACATATTTCAATTTCAGACCTCTAGGTTGTCGGGGGAAGGAGTTTGGCCTACATTGACTTCAGTAACACGAAACTTTACGGGCAACACCAGAAGTGCCATTTGGACAACATATTTCAATTTCAGACCTCTGGGTTGTCGGGGGAAGGAGTTTGGCCTACGTTGACTTCAGTAACACGAAACTTTACAAACAACACCAGAAGTGGCATTTGGACAACATATTTCGATTTCAGACCTCTGGGTTGTCGGGGGAAGGAGTTTGGCCTACGTTGACTTCAGTGACACGAAACTTTACACACAACACCAGAAGTGCCATTTGGACAACATATTTCAATTTCAGACCTCTGGGATGTCGGGGGAAGGAGTTTGGCCTACGTTTACTTCTGTGGTACGAAACTTTACGGGCAACCTCAAATGTGCTATCCGGACAACATATTTCAATTTCAGATCTCTGGGTTGTCGGGGGAAGGAGTTTGGCCTACGTAGACTTTTGGGTTACGAAACTTTACAGGCAACCTCAAATGTGCTATTCGGACAACATATTTCGATTTCAGACCTCTGGGTTGTCGGGGGAAGGAGTTTGGGCTACGTTGACTTCTGTGGTACGAAACTTTACAGGCAACCTCACTTTTGCTATCCGGACAACATATTTCAATTTCAGACCTCTGGGTTGTCGGGGGAAGGAGTTTGGCCTACGTTGACTTCAGTGACTCGAAACTTTACACACAACACCAGAAGTGCCATTTGGACAACATATTTCAATTTCAGACCTCTGGGATGTTGGGGGAAGGAGTTTGGCCTACGTTGACTTCTGTGGTATGAAACTTTACATGCAACGTCAAATGTGCTATCCGGACAACATATTTCAATTTCAGACCTCTAGGTTGTCGGGGGAAGGAGTTTGGCCTACGTTGACTTCAGTAACACGAAACTTTACACTCAACACCAGACGTGGAATTTGGACAACATATTTCAATTTCAGACCTCTGGGATGTTGGGGGAAGGAGTTTGGACTACGTTGACTTCTGTGGTACGAAACTTTACACGCAACCTCAAATGTGCTATCCGGACAACATATTTCAATTTCAGACCTCTAGGTTGTCGGGGGAAGGAGTTTGGCCTACGTTGACTTCAGTAACACGAAACTTTACAAACAACACCAGAAGTGGCATTTGGACAACATATTTCAATTTCAGACCTCTGGGATGTTGGGGGAAGGAGTTTGGCCTACGTTAACTTCTGTGGTATGAAACTTTACAGGCAACCTCAAATGTGCTATCCGGACAACATATTTCAATTTCAGACCTCTAAGTTGTCGGGGGAAGTAGTTTGGCCTACGTTGACTTCTGTGTTATGAAACTTTACAGGCAACCTCAAATGTGCTATCCGGACAACATATTTCGATTTCAGACCTCTGGGTTGTCGGGGGAAGGAGTTTGGCCTACGTTGACTTCAGTAACACGAAACTTTAAACACAACACCAGAAGTGTCATTTGGACAACACATTTCAATTTCAGACCTCTAGGATGTCGGGGGAAGGAGTTTGGCCTACGTTGACTTCAGTAACACGAAACTTTACAAACAACACCAGAAGTGTCGTTTGGACAACACATTACAATTTCAGACCTCTAAGTTGTCGGGGGAAGTAGTTTGGCCTACGTTGACTTCTGTGTTACGAAACTTTACAGGCAACCTCAAATGTGCTATCCGGACAACATATTTCGATTTCAGACCTCTGGGTTGTCGGAGGAAGGAGTTTGGCCTACGTTGACTTTTGTGGTACGAAACTTTACACGCAACCTCAAATGTGCTATCCGGACAACATATTTCAATTTCAGACCTCTAGGTTGTCGGGGGAAGGAGTTTGGCCTACGTTGACTTCAGTAACACGAAACTTTACACACAACACCAGAAGTGGCATTTGGACAACATATTTCAATTTCAGACCTCTGGGATGTTCGGGGAAGGAGTTTGGCCTACGTTGACTTCTGTGGTATGAAACTTTACAGGCAACCTCAAATGTGCTATCCGGACAACATATTTCAATTTCAGACCTCTAGGTTGTCGGGGGAAGGAGTTTGGCCTACATTGACTTCAGTAACACGAAACTTTACGGGCAACACCAGAAGTGCCATTTGGACAACATATTTCAATTTCAGACCTCTGGGTTGTCGGGGGAAGGAGTTTGGCCTACGTTGACTTCAGTAACACGAAACTTTACAAACAACACCAGAAGTGGCATTTGGACAACATATTTTAATTTCAGACCTCTGGGATGTTGGGGGAAGGAGTTTGGCCTACGTTGACTTCAGTAACACGAAACTTTACAAACAACACCAGAAGTGGCATTTGGACAACATATTTCGATTTCAGACCTCTGGGTTGTCGGGGGAAGGAGTTTGGCCTACGTTGACTTCAGTGACACGAAACTTTACACACAACACCAGAAGTGCCATTTGGACAACATATTTCAATTTCAGACCTCTGGGATGTCGGGGGAAGGAGTTTGGCCTACGTTTACTTCTGTGGTACGAAACTTTACGGGCAACCTCAAATGTGCTATCCGGACAACATATTTCAATTTCAGACCTCTGGGTTGTCGGGGGAAGGAGTTTGGCCTACGTAGACTTTTGGGTTACGAAACTTTACAGGCAACCTCAAATGTGCTATTCGGACAACATATTTCGATTTCAGACCTCTGGGTTGTCGGGGGAAGGAGTTTGGGCTACGTTGACTTCTGTGGTACGAAACTTTACAGGCAACCTCACTTGTGCTATCCGGACAACATATTTCAATTTCAGACCTCTGGGTTGTCGGGGGAAGGAGTTTGGCCTACGTTGACTTCAGTGACTCGAAACTTTACAGACAACACCAGAAGTGCCATTTGGACAACATATTTCAATTTCAGACCTCTGGGATGTTGGGGGAAGGAGTTTGGCCTACGTTGACTTCTGTGGTATGAAACTTTACATGCAACCTCAAATGTGCTATCCGGACAACATATTTCAATTTCAGACCTCTAGGTTGTCGGGGGAAGGAGTTTGGCCTACGTTGACTTCTGTGGTATGAAACTTTACAGGCAACCTCAAATGTGCTATCCGGACAACATATTTCAATTTCAGACCTCTAGGTTGTCGGAGGAAGGAGTTTGGCCTACGTTGACTTCAGTAACACGAAACTTTACAAACAACACCAGAAGTGGCATTTGGACAACATATTTTAATTTCAGACCTCTGGGATGTTGGGGGAAGGAGTTTGGCCTACGTTGACTTCAGTAACACGAAACTTTACAAACAACACCAGAAGTGGCATTTGGACAACATATTTCGATTTCAGACCTCTGGGTTGTCGGGGGAAGGAGTTTGGCCTACGTTGACTTCAGTGACTCGAAACTTTACACACAACACCAGAAGTGCCATTTGGACAACATATTTCAATTTCAGACCTCTGGGATGTTGGGGGAAGGAGTTTGGCCTACGTTGACTTCTGTGGTATGAAACTTTACAGGCAAACTCAAATGTGCTATCCGGACAACATATTTCAATTTCAGACCTCTAGGTTGTCGGGGGAAGGAGTTTGGCCTACGTTGACTTCTGTGGTATGAAACTTTACAGGCAACCTCAAATGTGCTATCCGGACAACATATTTCAATTTCAGACCTCTAGGTTGTCGGAGGAAGGAGTTTGGCCTACGTTGACTTCAGTAACACGAAACTTTACAAACAACACCAGAAGTGGCATTTGGACAACATATTTTAATTTCAGACCTCTGGGATGTTGGGGGAAGGAGTTTGGCCTACGTTGACTTCAGTAACACGAAACTTTACAAACAACACCAGAAGTGGCATTTGGACAACATATTTCGATTTCAGACCTCTGGGTTGTCGGGGGAAGGAGTTTGGCCTACGTTGACTTCAGTGACACGAAACTTTACACACAACACCAGAAGTGGCATTTGGACAACATATTTCAATTTCAGACCTCTGGGATGTCGGGGGAAGGAGTTTGGCCTACATTGACTTCAGTAACACGAAACTTTACGGGCAACACCAGAAGTGCCATTTGGACAACATATTTCAATTTCAGACCTCTAGGTTGTCGGAGGAAGGAGTTTGGCCTACGTTGACTTCAGTAACACGAAACTTTACAAACAACACCAGAAGTGGCATTTGGACAACATATTTTAATTTCAGACCTCTGGGATGTTGGGGGAAGGAGTTTGGCCTACGTTGACTTCAGTAACACGAAACTTTACAAACAACACCAGAAGTGGCATTTGGACAACATATTTCGATTTCAGACCTCTGGGTTGTCGGGGGAAGGAGTTTGGCCTACGTTGACTTCAGTGACACGAAACTTTACACACAACACCAGAAGTGGCATTTGGACAACATATTTCAATTTCAGACCTCTGGGATGTCGGGGGAAGGAGTTTGGCCTACATTGACTTCAGTAACACGAAACTTTACGGGCAACACCAGAAGTGCCATTTGGACAACATATTTCAATTTCAGACCTCTGGGTTGTCGGGGGAAGGAGTTTGGCCTACGTTGACTTCAGTAACACGAAACTTTACAAACAACACCAGAAGTGGCATTTGGACAACATATTTTAATTTCAGACCTCTGGGAAGTTGGGGGAAGGAGTTTGGCCTACGTTGACTTCAGTAACACGAAACTTTACAAACAACACCAGAAGTGGCATTTGGACAACATATTTCGATTTCAGACCTCTGGGTTGTCGGGGGAAGGAGTTTGGCCTACGTTGACTTCAGTGACTCGAAACTTTACACACAACACCAGAAGTGCCATTTGGACAACATATTTCAATTTCAGACCTCTGGGATGTTGGGGGAAGGAGTTTGGCCTACGTTGACTTCTGTGGTATGAAACTTTACAGGCAACCTCAAATGTGCTATCCGGACAACATATTTCAATTTCAGACCTCTAGGTTGTCGGGGGAAGGAGTTTGGCCTACGTTGACTTCTGTGGTATGAAACTTTACAGGCAACCTCAAATGTGCTATCCGGACAACATATTTCAATTTCAGACCTCTAGGTTGTCGGAGGAAGGAGTTTGGCCTACGTTTACTTCAGTAACACGAAACTTTACAAACAACACCAGAAGTGGCATTTGGACAACATATTTTAATTTCAGACCTCTGGGATGTTGGGGGAAGGAGTTTGGCCTACATTGACTTCAGTAACACGAAACTTTACAAACAACACCAGAAGTGGCATTTGGACAACATATTTCGATTTCAGACCTCTGGGTTGTCGGGGGAAGGAGTTTGGCCTACGTTGACTTCAGTGACACGAAACTTTACACACAACACCAGAAGTGGCATTTGGACAACATATTTCAATTTCAGACCTCTGGGATGTCGGGGGAAGGAGTTTGGCCTACATTGACTTCAGTAACACGAAACTTTACGGGCAACACCAGAAGTGCCATTTGGACAACATATTTCAATTTCAGACCTCTGGGTTGTCGGGGGAAGGAGTTTGGCCTACGTTGACTTCAGTAACACGAAACTTTACAAACAACACCAGAAGTGGCATTTGGACAACATATTTTAATTTCAGACCTCTGGGAAGTTGGGGGAAGGAGTTTGGCCTACGTTGACTTCAGTAACACGAAACTTTACAAACAACACCAGAAGTGGCATGTGGACAACATATTTCGATTTCATACCTCTGGGTTGTCGGGGGAAGGAGTTTGGCCTACGTTGACTTCAGTGACTCGAAACTTTACACACAACACCAGAAGTGCCATTTGGACAACATATTTCAATTTCAGACCTCTGGGATGTCGGGGGAAGGAGTTTGGCCTACGTTGACTTCAGTAACACGAAACTTTACGGGCAACACCAGAAGTGCCATTTGGACAACATATTTCAATTTCAGACCTCTGGGTTGTCGGGGGAAGGAGTTTGGCCTACGTTGATTTCTGTGGTACGAAACTTTACGGGCAACCTCAAATGTGCTATCCGGACAACATATTTCAATTTCAGACCTCTAGGTTGTCGGGGGAAGGAGTTTGGCCTACGTTGACTTCTGTGGTATGAAACTTTACGGGCAACCTCAAATGTGCTATCCGGACAACATATTTCAATTTCAGACCTCTAAGTTGTCGGGGGAAGTAGTTTGGCCTACGTTGACTTCTGTGTTATGAAACTTTTAAGGCAACCTCAAATGTGCTATCCGGACAACATATTTCGATTTCAGACCTCTGGGTTGTCGGGGGAAGGAGTTTGGCCTACGTTGACTTCAGTAACACGAAACTTTAAACACAACACCAGAAGTGTCATTTGGACAACATATTTCAATTTCAGACCTCTAGGATGTCGGGGGAAGGAGTTTGGCCTACGTTGACTTCAGTAACACGAAACTTTACAAACAACACCAGAAGTGTCGTTTGGACAACACATTACAATTTCAGACCTCTAAGTTGTCGGGGGAAGTAGTTTGGCCTACGTTGACTTCTGTGTTACGAAACTTTACAGGCAACCTCAAATGTGCTATCCGGACAACATATTTCGATTTCAGACCTCTGGGTTGTCGGAGGAAGGAGTTTGGCCTACGTTGACTTTTGTGGTACGAAACTTTACACGCAACCTCAAATGTGCTATCCGGACAACATATTTCAATTTCAGACCTCTAGGTTGTCGGGGGAAGGAGTTTGGCCTACGTTGACTTCAGTAACACGAAACTTTACACACAACACCAGAAGTGGCATTTGGACAACATATTTCAATTTCAGACCTCTGGGATTTTGGGGGAAGGAGTTTGGCCTACGTTGACTTCTGTGGTATGAAACTTTACAGGCAACCTCAAATGTGCTATCCGGACAACATATTTCAATTTCAGACCTCTAGGTTGTCGGGGGAAGGAGTTTGGCCTACATTGACTTCAGTAACACGAAACTTTACGGGCAACACCAGAAGTGCCATTTGGACAACATATTTCAATTTCAGACCTCTGGGTTGTCGGGGGAAGGAGTTTGGCCTACGTTGACTTCAGTAACACGAAACTTTACAAACAACACCAGAAGTGGCATTTGGACAACATATTTCGATTTCAGACCTCTGGGTTGTCGGGGGAAGGAGTTTGGCCTACGTTGACTTCAGTGACACGAAACTTTACACACAACACCAGAAGTGCCATTTGGACAACATATTTCAATTTCAGACCTCTGGGATGTCGGGGGAAGGAGTTTGGCCTACGTTTACTTCTGTGGTACGAAACTTTACGGGCAACCTCAAATGTGCTATCCGGACAACATATTTCAATTTCAGATCTCTGGGTTGTCGGGGGAAGGAGTTTGGCCTACGTAGACTTTTGGGTTACGAAACTTTACAGGCAACCTCAAATGTGCTATTCGGACAACATATTTCGATTTCAGACCTCTGGGTTGTCGGGGGAAGGAGTTTGGGCTACGTTGACTTCTGTGGTACGAAACTTTACAGGCAACCTCACTTTTGCTATCCGGACAACATATTTCAATTTCAGACCTCTGGGTTGTCGGGGGAAGGAGTTTGGCCTACGTTGACTTCAGTGACTCGAAACTTTACACACAACACCAGAAGTGCCATTTGGACAACATATTTCAATTTCAGACCTCTGGGATGTTGGGGGAAGGAGTTTGGCCTACGTTGACTTCTGTGGTATGAAACTTTACATGCAACCTCAAATGTGCTATCCGGACAACATATTTCAATTTCAGACCTCTAGGTTGTCGGGGGAAGGAGTTTGGCCTACGTTGACTTCAGTAACACGAAACTTTACACTCAACACCAGACGTGGAATTTGGACAACATATTTCAATTTCAGACCTCTGGGATGTTGGGGGAAGGAGTTTGGACTACGTTGACTTCTGTGGTACGAAACTTTACACGCAACCTCAAATGTGCTATCCGGACAACATATTTCAATTTCAGACCTCTAGGTTGTCGGGGGAAGGAGTTTGGCCTACGTTGACTTCAGTAACACGAAACTTTACAAACAACACCAGAAGTGGCATTTGGACAACATATTTCAATTTCAGACCTCTGGGATGTTGGGGGAAGGAGTTTGGCCTACGTTAACTTCTGTGGTATGAAACTTTACAGGCAACCTCAAATGTGCTATCCGGACAACATATTTCAATTTCAGACCTCTAAGTTGTCGGGGGAAGTAGTTTGGCCTACGTTGACTTCTGTGTTATGAAACTTTACAGGCAACCTCAAATGTGCTATCCGGACAACATATTTCGATTTCAGACCTCTGGGTTGTCGGGGGAAGGAGTTTGGCCTACGTTGACTTCAGTAACACGAAACTTTAAACACAACACCAGAAGTGTCATTTGGACAACATATTTCAATTTCAGACCTCTAGGATGTCGGGGGAAGGAGTTTGGCCTACGTTGACTTCAGTAACACGAAACTTTACAAACAACACCAGAAGTGTCGTTTGGACAACACATTACAATTTCAGACCTCTAAGTTGTCGGGGGAAGTAGTTTGGCCTACGTTGACTTCTGTGTTACGAAACTTTACAGGCAACCTCAAATGTGCTATCCGGACAACATATTTCAATTTCAGACCTCTAGGTTGTCGGGGGAAGGAGTTTGGCCTACGTTGACTTCTGTGGTATGAAACTTTACAGGCAACCTCAAATGTGCTATCCGGACAACATATTTCAATTTCAGACCTCTAGGTTGTCGGAGGAAGGAGTTTGGCCTACGTTGACTTCAGTAACACGAAACTTTACAAACAACACCAGAAGTGGCATTTGGACAACATATTTTAATTTCAGACCTCTGGGATGTTGGGGGAAGGAGTTTGGCCTACGTTGACTTCAGTAACACGAAACTTTACAAACAACACCAGAAGTGGCATTTGGACAACATATTTCGATTTCAGACCTCTGGGTTGTCGGGGGAAGGAGTTTGGCCTACGTTGACTTCAGTGACTCGAAACTTTACACACAACACCAGAAGTGCCATTTGGACAACATATTTCAATTTCAGACCTCTGGGATGTTGGGGGAAGGAGTTTGGCCTACGTTGACTTCTGTGGTATGAAACTTTACAGGCAAACTCAAATGTGCTATCCGGACAACATATTTCAATTTCAGACCTCTAGGTTGTCGGGGGAAGGAGTTTGGCCTACGTTGACTTCTGTGGTATGAAACTTTACAGGCAACCTCAAATGTGCTATCCGGACAACATATTTCAATTTCAGACCTCTAGGTTGTCGGAGGAAGGAGTTTGGCCTACGTTGACTTCAGTAACACGAAACTTTACAAACAACACCAGAAGTGGCATTTGGACAACATATTTTAATTTCAGACCTCTGGGATGTTGGGGGAAGGAGTTTGGCCTACGTTGACTTCAGTAACACGAAACTTTACAAACAACACCAGAAGTGGCATTTGGACAACATATTTCGATTTCAGACCTCTGGGTTGTCGGGGGAAGGAGTTTGGCCTACGTTGACTTCAGTGACACGAAACTTTACACACAACACCAGAAGTGGCATTTGGACAACATATTTCAATTTCAGACCTCTGGGATGTCGGGGGAAGGAGTTTGGCCTACATTGACTTCAGTAACACGAAACTTTACGGGCAACACCAGAAGTGCCATTTGGACAACATATTTCAATTTCAGACCTCTAGGTTGTCGGAGGAAGGAGTTTGGCCTACGTTGACTTCAGTAACACGAAACTTTACAAACAACACCAGAAGTGGCATTTGGACAACATATTTTAATTTCAGACCTCTGGGATGTTGGGGGAAGGAGTTTGGCCTACGTTGACTTCAGTAACACGAAACTTTACAAACAACACCAGAAGTGGCATTTGGACAACATATTTCGATTTCAGACCTCTGGGTTGTCGGGGGAAGGAGTTTGGCCTACGTTGACTTCAGTGACACGAAACTTTACACACAACACCAGAAGTGGCATTTGGACAACATATTTCAATTTCAGACCTCTGGGATGTCGGGGGAAGGAGTTTGGCCTACATTGACTTCAGTAACACGAAACTTTACGGGCAACACCAGAAGTGCCATTTGGACAACATATTTCAATTTCAGACCTCTGGGTTGTCGGGGGAAGGAGTTTGGCCTACGTTGACTTCAGTAACACGAAACTTTACAAACAACACCAGAAGTGGCATTTGGACAACATATTTTAATTTCAGACCTCTGGGAAGTTGGGGGAAGGAGTTTGGCCTACGTTGACTTCAGTAACACGAAACTTTACAAACAACACCAGAAGTGGCATTTGGACAACATATTTCGATTTCAGACCTCTGGGTTGTCGGGGGAAGGAGTTTGGCCTACGTTGACTTCAGTGACTCGAAACTTTACACACAACACCAGAAGTGCCATTTGGACAACATATTTCAATTTCAGACCTCTGGGATGTTGGGGGAAGGAGTTTGGCCTACGTTGACTTCTGTGGTATGAAACTTTACAGGCAACCTCAAATGTGCTATCCGGACAACATATTTCAATTTCAGACCTCTAGGTTGTCGGGGGAAGGAGTTTGGCCTACGTTGACTTCTGTGGTATGAAACTTTACAGGCAACCTCAAATGTGCTATCCGGACAACATATTTCAATTTCAGACCTCTAGGTTGTCGGAGGAAGGAGTTTGGCCTACGTTTACTTCAGTAACACGAAACTTTACAAACAACACCAGAAGTGGCATTTGGACAACATATTTTAATTTCAGACCTCTGGGATGTTGGGGGAAGGAGTTTGGCCTACATTGACTTCAGTAACACGAAACTTTACAAACAACACCAGAAGTGGCATTTGGACAACATATTTCGATTTCAGACCTCTGGGTTGTCGGGGGAAGGAGTTTGGCCTACGTTGACTTCAGTGACACGAAACTTTACACACAACACCAGAAGTGGCATTTGGACAACATATTTCAATTTCAGACCTCTGGGATGTCGGGGGAAGGAGTTTGGCCTACATTGACTTCAGTAACACGAAACTTTACGGGCAACACCAGAAGTGCCATTTGGACAACATATTTCAATTTCAGACCTCTGGGTTGTCGGGGGAAGGAGTTTGGCCTACGTTGACTTCAGTAACACGAAACTTTACAAACAACACCAGAAGTGGCATTTGGACAACATATTTTAATTTCAGACCTCTGGGAAGTTGGGGGAAGGAGTTTGGCCTACGTTGACTTCAGTAACACGAAACTTTACAAACAACACCAGAAGTGGCATGTGGACAACATATTTCGATTTCATACCTCTGGGTTGTCGGGGGAAGGAGTTTGGCCTACGTTGACTTCAGTGACTCGAAACTTTACACACAACACCAGAAGTGCCATTTGGACAACATATTTCAATTTCAGACCTCTGGGATGTCGGGGGAAGGAGTTTGGCCTACGTTGACTTCAGTAACACGAAACTTTACGGGCAACACCAGAAGTGCCATTTGGACAACATATTTCAATTTCAGACCTCTGGGTTGTCGGGGGAAGGAGTTTGGCCTACGTTGATTTCTGTGGTACGAAACTTTACGGGCAACCTCAAATGTGCTATCCGGACAACATATTTCAATTTCAGACCTCTAGGTTGTCGGGGGAAGGAGTTTGGCCTACGTTGACTTCTGTGGTATGAAACTTTACGGGCAACCTCAAATGTGCTATCCGGACAACATATTTCAATTTCAGACCTCTAAGTTGTCGGGGGAAGTAGTTTGGCCTACGTTGACTTCTGTGTTATGAAACTTTTAAGGCAACCTCAAATGTGCTATCCGGACAACATATTTCGATTTCAGACCTCTGGGTTGTCGGGGGAAGGAGTTTGGCCTACGTTGACTTCAGTAACACGAAACTTTAAACACAACACCAGAAGTGTCATTTGGACAACATATTTCAATTTCAGACCTCTAGGATGTCGGGGGAAGGAGTTTGGCCTACGTTGACTTCAGTAACACGAAACTTTACAAACAACACCAGAAGTGTCGTTTGGACAACACATTACAATTTCAGACCTCTAAGTTGTCGGGGGAAGTAGTTTGGCCTACGTTGACTTCTGTGTTACGAAACTTTACAGGCAACCTCAAATGTGCTATCCGGACAACATATTTCGATTTCAGACCTCTGGGTTGTCGGAGGAAGGAGTTTGGCCTACGTTGACTTTTGTGGTACGAAACTTTACACGCAACCTCAAATGTGCTATCCGGACAACATATTTCAATTTCAGACCTCTAGGTTGTCGGGGGAAGGAGTTTGGCCTACGTTGACTTCAGTAACACGAAACTTTACACACAACACCAGAAGTGGCATTTGGACAACATATTTCAATTTCAGACCTCTGGGATTTTGGGGGAAGGAGTTTGGCCTACGTTGACTTCTGTGGTATGAAACTTTACAGGCAACCTCAAATGTGCTATCCGGACAACATATTTCAATTTCAGACCTCTAGGTTGTCGGGGGAAGGAGTTTGGCCTACATTGACTTCAGTAACACGAAACTTTACGGGCAACACCAGAAGTGCCATTTGGACAACATATTTCAATTTCAGACCTCTGGGTTGTCGGGGGAAGGAGTTTGGCCTACGTTGACTTCAGTAACACGAAACTTTACAAACAACACCAGAAGTGGCATTTGGACAACATATTTCGATTTCAGACCTCTGGGTTGTCGGGGGAAGGAGTTTGGCCTACGTTTACTTCTGTGGTACGAAACTTTACGGGCAACCTCAAATGTGCTATCCGGACAACATATTTCAATTTCAGATCTCTGGGTTGTCGGGGGAAGGAGTTTGGCCTACGTAGACTTTTGGGTTACGAAACTTTACAGGCAACCTCAAATGTGCTATTCGGACAACATATTTCGATTTCAGACCTCTGGGTTGTCGGGGGAAGGAGTTTGGGCTACGTTGACTTCTGTGGTACGAAACTTTACAGGCAACCTCACTTTTGCTATCCGGACAACATATTTCAATTTCAGACCTCTGGGTTGTCGGGGGAAGGAGTTTGGCCTACGTTGACTTCAGTGACTCGAAACTTTACACACAACACCAGAAGTGCCATTTGGACAACATATTTCAATTTCAGACCTCTGGGATGTTGGGGGAAGGAGTTTGGCCTACGTTGACTTCTGTGGTATGAAACTTTACATGCAACCTCAAATGTGCTATCCGGACAACATATTTCAATTTCAGACCTCTAGGTTGTCGGGGGAAGGAGTTTGGCCTACGTTGACTTCAGTAACACGAAACTTTACACTCAACACCAGACGTGGAATTTGGACAACATATTTCAATTTCAGACCTCTGGGATGTTGGGGGAAGGAGTTTGGACTACGTTGACTTCTGTGGTACGAAACTTTACACGCAACCTCAAATGTGCTATCCGGACAACATATTTCAATTTCAGACCTCTAGGTTGTCGGGGGAAGGAGTTTGGCCTACGTTGACTTCAGTAACACGAAACTTTACAAACAACACCAGAAGTGGCATTTGGACAACATATTTCAATTTCAGACCTCTGGGATGTTGGGGGAAGGAGTTTGGCCTACGTTAACTTCTGTGGTATGAAACTTTACAGGCAACCTCAAATGTGCTATCCGGACAACATATTTCAATTTCAGACCTCTAAGTTGTCGGGGGAAGTAGTTTGGCCTACGTTGACTTCTGTGTTATGAAACTTTACAGGCAACCTCAAATGTGCTATCCGGACAACATATTTCGATTTCAGACCTCTGGGTTGTCGGGGGAAGGAGTTTGGCCTACGTTGACTTCAGTAACACGAAACTTTAAACACAACACCAGAAGTGTCATTTGGACAACATATTTCAATTTCAGACCTCTAGGATGTCGGGGGAAGGAGTTTGGCCTACGTTGACTTCAGTAACACGAAACTTTACAAACAACACCAGAAGTGTCGTTTGGACAACACATTACAATTTCAGACCTCTAAGTTGTCGGGGGAAGTAGTTTGGCCTACGTTGACTTCTGTGTTACGAAACTTTACAGGCAACCTCAAATGTGCTATCCGGACAACATATTTCGATTTCAGACCTCTGGGTTGTCGGAGGAAGGAGTTTGGCCTACGTTGACTTTTGTGGTACGAAACTTTACACGCAACCTCAAATGTGCTATCCGGACAACATATTTCAATTTCAGACCTCTAGGTTGTCGGGGGAAGGAGTTTGGCCTACGTTGACTTCAGTAACACGAAACTTTACACACAACACCAGAAGTGGCATTTGGACAACATATTTCAATTTCAGACCTCTGGGATGTTCGGGGAAGGAGTTTGGCCTACGTTGACTTCTGTGGTATGAAACTTTACAGGCAACCTCAAATGTGCTATCCGGACAACATATTTCAATTTCAGACCTCTA
Organism: Astyanax mexicanus; assembly: GCF_023375975.1. Classification (NCBI taxonomy): domain Eukaryota; kingdom Metazoa; phylum Chordata; class Actinopteri; order Characiformes; family Acestrorhamphidae; genus Astyanax; species Astyanax mexicanus. The sequence continues at coordinate 221,309 of NW_026040065.1, forward strand.
GGTTGTCGGGGGAAGGAGTTTGGCCTACATTGACTTCAGTAACACGAAACTTTACGGGCAACACCAGAAGTGCCATTTGGACAACATATTTCAATTTCAGACCTCTGGGTTGTCGGGGGAAGGAGTTTGGCCTACGTTGACTTCAGTAACACGAAACTTTACAAACAACACCAGAAGTGGCATTTGGACAACATATTTTAATTTCAGACCTCTGGGATGTTGGGGGAAGGAGTTTGGCCTACGTTGACTTCAGTAACACGAAACTTTACAAACAACACCAGAAGTGGCATTTGGACAACATATTTCGATTTCAGACCTCTGGGTTGTCGGGGGAAGGAGTTTGGCCTACGTTGACTTCAGTGACACGAAACTTTACACACAACACCAGAAGTGCCATTTGGACAACATATTTCAATTTCAGACCTCTGGGATGTCGGGGGAAGGAGTTTGGCCTACGTTTACTTCTGTGGTACGAAACTTTACGGGCAACCTCAAATGTGCTATCCGGACAACATATTTCAATTTCAGACCTCTGGGTTGTCGGGGGAAGGAGTTTGGCCTACGTAGACTTTTGGGTTACGAAACTTTACAGGCAACCTCAAATGTGCTATTCGGACAACATATTTCGATTTCAGACCTCTGGGTTGTCGGGGGAAGGAGTTTGGGCTACGTTGACTTCTGTGGTACGAAACTTTACAGGCAACTTCACTTGTGCTATCCGGACAACATATTTCAATTTCAGACCTCTGGGTTGTCGGGGGAAGGAGTTTGGCCTACGTTGACTTCAGTGACTCGAAACTTTACAGACAACACCAGAAGTGCCATTTGGACAACATATTTCAATTTCAGACCTCTGGGATGTTGGGGGAAGGAGTTTGGCCTACGTTGACTTCTGTGGTATGAAACTTTACATGCAACCTCAAATGTGCTATCCGGACAACATATTTCAATTTCAGACCTCTAGGTTGTCGGGGGAAGGAGTTTGGCCTACGTTGACTTCTGTGGTATGAAACTTTACAGGCAACCTCAAATGTGCTATCCGGACAACATATTTCAATTTCAGACCTCTAGGTTGTCGGAGGAAGGAGTTTGGCCTACGTTGACTTCAGTAACACGAAACTTTACAAACAACACCAGAAGTGGCATTTGGACAACATATTTTAATTTCAGACCTCTGGGATGTTGGGGGAAGGAGTTTGGCCTACGTTGACTTCAGTAACACGAAACTTTACAAACAACACCAGAAGTGGCATTTGGACAACATATTTCGATTTCAGACCTCTGGGTTGTCGGGGGAAGGAGTTTGGCCTACGTTGACTTCAGTGACTCGAAACTTTACACACAACACCAGAAGTGCCATTTGGACAACATATTTCAATTTCAGACCTCTGGGATGTTGGGGGAAGGAGTTTGGCCTACGTTGACTTCTGTGGTATGAAACTTTACAGGCAAACTCAAATGTGCTATCCGGACAACATATTTCAATTTCAGACCTCTAGGTTGTCGGGGGAAGGAGTTTGGCCTACGTTGACTTCTGTGGTATGAAACTTTACAGGCAACCTCAAATGTGCTATCCGGACAACATATTTCAATTTCAGACCTCTAGGTTGTCGGAGGAAGGAGTTTGGCCTACGTTGACTTCAGTAACACGAAACTTTACAAACAACACCAGAAGTGGCATTTGGACAACATATTTTAATTTCAGACCTCTGGGATGTTGGGGGAAGGAGTTTGGCCTACGTTGACTTCAGTAACACGAAACTTTACAAACAACACCAGAAGTGGCATTTGGACAACATATTTCGATTTCAGACCTCTGGGTTGTCGGGGGAAGGAGTTTGGCCTACGTTGACTTCAGTGACACGAAACTTTACACACAACACCAGAAGTGGCATTTGGACAACATATTTCAATTTCAGACCTCTGGGATGTCGGGGGAAGGAGTTTGGCCTACATTGACTTCAGTAACACGAAACTTTACGGGCAACACCAGAAGTGCCATTTGGACAACATATTTCAATTTCAGACCTCTAGGTTGTCGGAGGAAGGAGTTTGGCCTACGTTGACTTCAGTAACACGAAACTTTACAAACAACACCAGAAGTGGCATTTGGACAACATATTTTAATTTCAGACCTCTGGGATGTTGGGGGAAGGAGTTTGGCCTACGTTGACTTCAGTAACACGAAACTTTACAAACAACACCAGAAGTGGCATTTGGACAACATATTTCGATTTCAGACCTCTGGGTTGTCGGGGGAAGGAGTTTGGCCTACGTTGACTTCAGTGACACGAAACTTTACACACAACACCAGAAGTGGCATTTGGACAACATATTTCAATTTCAGACCTCTGGGATGTCGGGGGAAGGAGTTTGGCCTACATTGACTTCAGTAACACGAAACTTTACGGGCAACACCAGAAGTGCCATTTGGACAACATATTTCAATTTCAGACCTCTGGGTTGTCGGGGGAAGGAGTTTGGCCTACGTTGACTTCAGTAACACGAAACTTTACAAACAACACCAGAAGTGGCATTTGGACAACATATTTTAATTTCAGACCTCTGGGAAGTTGGGGGAAGGAGTTTGGCCTACGTTGACTTCAGTAACACGAAACTTTACAAACAACACCAGAAGTGGTATTTGGACAACATATTTCGATTTCAGACCTCTGGGTTGTCGGGGGAAGGAGTTTGGCCTACGTTGACTTCAGTGACTCGAAACTTTACACACAACACCAGAAGTGCCATTTGGACAACATATTTCAATTTCAGACCTCTGGGATGTTGGGGGAAGGAGTTTGGCCTACGTTGACTTCTGTGGTATGAAACTTTACAGGCAACCTCAAATGTGCTATCCGGACAACATATTTCAATTTCAGACCTCTAGGTTGTCGGGGGAAGGAGTTTGGCCTACGTTGACTTCTGTGGTATGAAACTTTACAGGCAACCTCAAATGTGCTATCCGGACAACATATTTCAATTTCAGACCTCTAGGTTGTCGGAGGAAGGAGTTTGGCCTACGTTTACTTCAGTAACACGAAACTTTACAAACAACACCAGAAGTGGCATTTGGACAACATATTTTAATTTCAGACCTCTGGGATGTTGGGGGAAGGAGTTTGGCCTACATTGACTTCAGTAACACGAAACTTTACAAACAACACCAGAAGTGGCATTTGGACAACATATTTCGATTTCAGACCTCTGGGTTGTCGGGGGAAGGAGTTTGGCCTACGTTGACTTCAGTGACACGAAACTTTACACACAACACCAGAAGTGGCATTTGGACAACATATTTCAATTTCAGACCTCTGGGATGTCGGGGGAAGGAGTTTGGCCTACATTGACTTCAGTAACACGAAACTTTACGGGCAACACCAGAAGTGCCATTTGGACAACATATTTCAATTTCAGACCTCTGGGTTGTCGGGGGAAGGAGTTTGGCCTACGTTGACTTCAGTAACACGAAACTTTACAAACAACACCAGAAGTGGCATTTGGACAACATATTTTAATTTCAGACCTCTGGGAAGTTGGGGGAAGGAGTTTGGCCTACGTTGACTTCAGTAACACGAAACTTTACAAACAACACCAGAAGTGGCATGTGGACAACATATTTCGATTTCATACCTCTGGGTTGTCGGGGGAAGGAGTTTGGCCTACGTTGACTTCAGTGACTCGAAACTTTACACACAACACCAGAAGTGCCATTTGGACAACATATTTCAATTTCAGACCTCTGGGATGTCGGGGGAAGGAGTTTGGCCTACGTTGACTTCAGTAACACGAAACTTTACGGGCAACACCAGAAGTGCCATTTGGACAACATATTTCAATTTCAGACCTCTGGGTTGTCGGGGGAAGGAGTTTGGCCTACGTTGATTTCTGTGGTACGAAACTTTACGGGCAACCTCAAATGTGCTATCCGGACAACATATCTCAATTTCAGACCTCTAGGTTGTCGGGCGAAGGAGTTTGGCCTACGTTGACTTCAGTGACACGAAACTTTACAAACAACACAAGAAGTGCCATTTGGACAACATATTTCAATTTCAGACCTCTGGGTTGTCGGGGGAAGGAGTTTGGGCTACGTTGACTTCTGTGGTACGAAACTTTACAGGCAACCTCACATGTGCTATCCGGACAACATATTTCAATTTCAGACCTCTGGGTTGTCGGGGGAAGGAGTTTGGCCTACGTTGACTTCTGTGGTACGAAACTTTACAGGCCACCTCAAATGTGCTATTCGAACAACATATTTCGATTTCAGACTTCTGGGATGTCGGGGGAAGGAGTTTGGCCTACGTAGACTTCAGTAACACGAAACTTTACAAACAACACCAGAAGTGCCATGTGGAGCACATATTTCAATTTCAGACCTCTGGGTTGTTGGGGGAAGGAGTTTGGCCTACGTTGACTTCTGTGGTACGAAACTTTACAGGCAACCTCATATGTGCTTTCCGGACAACATATTTCAATTTCAGACCTCTGGGTTGTTGGGGGAAGGAGTTTGGCCTACGTTGACTTCAGTAACACGAAACTTTACGGGCAACACCAGAAGTGCCATTTGGACAACATATTTCAATTTCAGACCTCTGGGTTGTCGGGGGAAGGAGTTTGGCCTACGTAGACTTTTGGGTTACGAAACTTTACAGGCAACCTCAAATGTGCTATTCAGACAACATATTTCGATTTCAGACCTCTGGGTTGTCGGGGGAAGGAGTTTGGACTACGTTGACTTCTGTGGTACGAAACTTTACAGGCAACCTCACATATGCTATCCGGACAACATATTTCAATTTCAGACCTCTGGGTTGTCGGGGGAAGGAGTTTGGCCTACGTTGACTTCAGTAACTTGAAACTTTACACACAACACCAGAATTGCCATTTGGACAACATATTTCAATTTCAGACCTCTGGGATGTCGGGGGAAGGAGTTTGGCCTACGTTGACTTCAGTAACACGAAACTTTACGGGCAACACCAGAAGTGCCATTTGGACAACATATTTCAATTTCAGACCTCTGGGTTGTCGGGGGAAGGAGTTTGGCCTACGTTGACTTCAATAACACGAAACTAACCCTACAGTTAACCCTAACCCTAACCCTAACCTTAACCTTAATGCTTAACCCTAACCATAACCCTAACCGTAAATTCTTAACCCTAATTCTTAACCATAACCCTAAATTCTTAACCCTAATCCTAACCATAATTCTTGACCCTAACCCTAATTCTTAACCCTAACCATAATTCTTAACCCTAACCCTAATTCTTAACCCTAACCCTAAATTCTTAACCATAACCGTAAATTCTTAACCTTAACCCTAACCCTAATTCTTAACCCTAACCCTAATTCTTAACCCTAACCCTAAATTCTTAACCCTAACCTTAACCCTAACCCTAACCCTAAATTCTTAATCCTAACCCTAACCCTAATTCTTAACCCTAACCCTAATTCTTAACCATAACCCTAATTCTTAACCCTAACCCTAAATTCTTAACCCTAACCATAACTCTAACCCTAACCCTAAATTCTTAACCCTAACCCTTACCGTAAATTCTTAACCCTAATCCTAACCATAATTCTTGACCCTAACCCTAATTCTTAACCCTAACCATAATTCTTAACCCTAACCCTAATTCTTAACCCTAACCATAAATTCTTAACCATAACCGTAAATTCTTAACCTTAACCCTAACCCTAATTCTTAACCCTAACCCTAATTCTTAACCCTAACCCTAAATTCTTAACCATAACCGTAAATTCTTAACCTTAACCCTAACCCTAATTCTTAACCCTAACCCTAATTCTTAACCCTAACCCTAAATTCTTAACCCTAACCTTAACCCTAACCCTAACCCTAAATTCTTAATCCTAACCCTAATTCTTTTAGGGTTATGGTTAGGGTTAGGGTTAGGGTTAGGGTTAGGGTTAGGGAATTTCCATTCGAGCACTGATGAAAGTGCAAGGCTGAAAATTGAAATAAATAAATCTGGCAAAAATGCAAGTTTTTCGGCTTGCATTTTCATTTTTGTGCCCACTTGTGGCCCAACCAAGTCTGTGAAAGCTAACCCCATAAAATGCGCTGATTGGAACGGGTGAAATAGTACTCGGGATTCGAACCCCCGCGGCTGAGTGAAGCCATTCCAGGGAACCATGCAGGTGTGATGTACCGCTGCACTACTTCTTGGCTTTGGAGTTATGGTAGCCCTCAGCCGGCCTTGTAGTGTGGTTGAGCTTGGTCAACCAGTGGTAGCTGTGGAAAATTGGAAAATTAAAGTCCAACTTGTTCTAATAGTGGTGGATGCGAAAAGTTGGAAAAAATGAATAAGTCCCACTTGGTCTACCAGTAGTCCGTTGGTCTACCAGTGGCCTGGAGGTCTAAGGGCGCGGGCTGAAGTGTTTAGTCCGAGGGGGTGTGCTTAAGTGTGGGGTATCAGGGTCAACTGGTGCCCCGGGACCTCCAAGGCTGGATCTCCCCCCCCATTGGTGGGGGAGTGAGGCCCATGACTGGGTGAGTCCTCCAGGGCTCCAGTCTTCCAGGGCTGGTTCATGGGGCTCCCAGGCTGGTTGATGGAGCCCAGGCTTGGGTGGGTCTTCCAGGGCTGGTTCATGGGGGTCCCAGGCCGGGTCTATGGAGCCCAGGCTTGGGTGGGTCTTCCAGGGCTGGTTCATGGGGCTCCCAGGCTGGTTGATGGAGCCCAGGCTTGGGTGGGTCTTCCAGGGCTGGTTCATGGGGGTCCCAGGCCGGGTCTATGGAGCCCAGGCTTGGGTGGGTCTTCCAGGGCTGGTTCATGGGGCTCCCAGGCTGGGTCTATGGAGCCCAGGCTTGGGTGGGTCTTCCAGGGCTGGTTCATGGGGCTCCCAGGCTGGGTCTATGGAGCCCAGGCTTGGGTGGGTCTTCCAGGGCTGGTTCATGGGGGTCCCAGGCCGGGTCTATGGAGCCCAGGCTTGGGTGGGTCTTCCAGGGCTGGTTCATGGGGCTCCCAGGCTGGTTGATGGAGCCCAGGCTTTGGTGGGTCTTCCAGGGCTGGTTCATGGGGCTCCCAGGCTGGTTGATGGAGCCCAGGCTTTGGTGGGTCTTCCAGGGCTGGTTCATGGGGCTCCCAGGCTGGGTCTATGGAGCCCAGGCTTGGGTGGGTCTTCCAGGGCTGGTTCATGGGGCTCCCAGGCTGGTTGATGGAGCCCAGGCTTGGGTGGGTCTTCCAGGGCTGGTTCATGGGGCTCCCAGGCTGGTTGATGGAGCCCAGGCTTGGGTGGGTCTTCCAGGGCTGGTTCATGTGGGTCCCAGGCCGGGTCTATGGAGCCCAGGCTTGGGTGGGTCTTCCAGGGCTGGTTCATGGGGCTCCCAGGCTGGTTGATGGAGCCCAGGCTTGGGTGGGTCTTCCAGGGCTGGTTCATGGGGGTCCCAGGCCGGGTCTATGGAGCCCAGGCTTGGGTGGGTCTTCCAGGGCTGGTTCATGGGGCTCCCAGGCTGGTTGATGGAGCCCAGGCTTGGGTGGGTCTTCCAGGGCTGGTTCATGGGGCTCCCAGGCCGGGTCTATGGAGCCCAGGCTTGGGTGGGTCTTCCAGGGCTGGTTCATGGGGCTCCCAGGCTGGTTGATGGAGCCCAGGCTTGGGTGGGTCTTCCAGGGCTGGTTCATGGGGCTCCCAGGCTGGTTGATGGAGCCCAGGCTTGGGTGGGTCTTCCAGGGCTGGTTCATGGGGGTCCCAGGCCGGGTCTATGGAGCCCAGGCTTGGGTGGGTCTTCCAGGGCTGGTTCATGGGGCTCCCAGGCTGGTTGATGGAGCCCAGGCTTTGGTGGGTCTTCCAGGGCTGGTTCATGGGGCTCCCAGGCTGGTTGATGGAGCCCAGGCTTTGGTGGGTCTTCCAGGGCTGGTTCATGGGGCTCCCAGGCTGGGTCTATGGAGCCCAGGCTTGGGTGGGTCTTCCAGGGCTGGTTCATGGGGCTCCCAGGCTGGTTGATGGAGCCCAGGCTTGGGTGGGTCTTCCAGGGCTGGTTCATGGGGCTCCCAGGCTGGTTGATGGAGCCCAGGCTTGGGTGGGTCTTCCAGGGCTGGTTCATGGGGGTCCCAGGCCGGGTCTATGGAGCCCAGGCTTGGGTGGGTCTTCCAGGGCTGGTTCATGCGGCTCCCAGGCTGGGTCTATGGAGCCCAGGCTTGGGTGGGTCTTCCAGGGCTGGTTCATGGGGCTCCCAGGCTGGTTGATGGAGCCCAGGCTTTGGTGGGTCTTCCAGGGCTCGTTCATGGGGCTCCCAGGCTGGTTGATGGAGCCCAGGCTTTGGTGGGTCTTCCAGGGCTGGTTCATGGGGCTCCCAGGCCGGGTCTATGGAGCCCAGGCTTGGGTGGGTCTTCCAGGGCTGGTTCATGGGGCTCCCAGGCTGGGTCTATGGAGCCCAGGCTTTGTTTGGTCTTCCAGGGCTGGTTCATGGGGCTCCCAGGCTGGTTGATGGAGCCCAGGCTTTGGTGGGTCTTCCAGGGCTGGTTCATGGGGCTCCCAGGCCGGGTCTATGGAGCCCAGGCTTGGGTGGGTCTTCCAGGGCTGGTTCATGGGGCTCCCAGGCTGGTTGATGGAGCCCAGGCTTGGGTGGGTCTTCCAGGGCTGGTTCATGGGGCTCCCAGGCTGGTTGATGGAGCCCAGGCTTTGGTGGGTCTTCCAGGGCTGGTTCATGGGGCTCCCAGGCCGGGTCTATGGAGCCCAGGCTTTGGTGGGTCTTCCAGGGCTGGTTCATGGGGCTCCCAGGCCGGGTCTATGGAGCCCAGGCTTGGGTGGGTCTTCCAGGGCTGGTTCCCAAGGGGTCCAGGCTGAGGGCTGAATCACAGGCTTGGTGGACCAAGTCCCACTTGGTCTACCAGTAGTCCGTTGGTCTACCAGTGGCCTGGAGGTCTAAGGGCGCGGGCTGAAGTGTTTAGTCCGAGGGGGTGTGCTTAAGTGTGGGGTATCAGGGTCAACTGGTGCCCCGGGACCTCCAAGGCTGGATCTCCCCCCCCATTGGTGGGGGAGTGAGGCCCATGACTGGGTGAGTCCTCCAGGGCTCCAGTCTTCCAGGGCTGGTTCATGGGGCTCCCAGGCTGGTTGATGGAGCCCAGGCTTGGGTGGGTCTTCCAGGGCTGGTTCATGGGGGTCCCAGGCCGGGTCTATGGAGCCCAGGCTTGGGTGGGTCTTCCAGGGCTGGTTCATGGGGCTCCCAGGCTGGTTGATGGAGCCCAGGCTTGGGTGGGTCTTCCAGGGCTGGTTCATGGGGGTCCCAGGCCGGGTCTATGGAGCCCAGGCTTGGGTGGGTCTTCCAGGGCTGGTTCATGGGGCTCCCAGGCTGGTTGATGGAGCCCAGGCTTGGGTGGGTCTTCCAGGGCTGGTTCATGGGGGTCCCAGGCCGGGTCTATGGAGCCCAGGCTTGGGTGGGTCTTCCAGGGCTGGTTCATGGGGCTCCCAGGCTGGGTCTATGGAGCCCAGGCTTGGGTGGGTCTTCCAGGGCTGGTTCATGGGGCTCCCAGGCTGGGTCTATGGAGCCCAGGCTTGGGTGGGTCTTCCAGGGCTGGTTCATGGGGGTCCCAGGCCGGGTCTATGGAGCCCAGGCTTGGGTGGGTCTTCCAGGGCTGGTTCATGGGGCTCCCAGGCTGGTTGATGGAGCCCAGGCTTGGGTGGGTCTTCCAGGGCTGGTTCATGGGGGTCCCAGGCCGGGTCTATGGAGCCCAGGCTTGGGTGGGTCTTCCAGGGCTGGTTCATGGGGCTCCCAGGCTGGTTGATGGAGCCCAGGCTTGGGTGGGTCTTCCAGGGCTGGTTCATGGGGGTCCCAGGCCGGGTCTATGGAGCCCAGGCTTGGGTGGGTCTTCCAGGGCTGGTTCATGGGGCTCCCAGGCTGGTTGATGGAGCCCAGGCTTGGGTGGGTCTTCCAGGGCTGGTTCATGGGGCTCCCAGGCTGGGTCTATGGAGCCCAGGCTTGGGTGGGTCTTCCAGGGCTGGTTCATGGGGCTCCCAGGCTGGTTGATGGAGCCCAGGCTTGGGTGGGTCTTCCAGGGCTGGTTCATGGGGGTCCCAGGCCGGGTCTATGGAGCCCAGGCTTGGGTGGGTCTTCCAGGGCTGGTTCATGGGGCTCCCAGGCTGGGTCTATGGAGCCCAGGCTTGGGTGGGTCTTCCAGGGCTGGTTCATGGGGCTCCCAGGCTGGGTCTATGGAGCCCAGGCTTTGTTGGGTCTTCCAGGGCTGGTTCATGGGGCTCCCAGGCTGGTTGATGGAGCCCAGGCTTTGGTGGGTCTTCCAGGGCTGGTTCATGGGGCTCCCAGGCCGGGTCTATGGAGCCCAGGCTTGGGTGGGTCTTCCAGGGCTGGTTCATGGGGCTCCCAGGCTGGTTGATGGAGCCCAGGCTTGGGTGGGTCTTCCAGGGCTGGTTCATGGGGCTCCCAGGCTGGTTGATGGAGCCCAGGCTTTGGTGGGTCTTCCAGGGCTGGTTCATGGGGCTCCCAGGCCGGGTCTATGGAGCCCAGGCTTTGGTGGGTCTTCCAGGGCTGGTTCATGGGGCTCCCAGGCCGGGTCTATGGAGCCCAGGCTTGGGTGGGTCTTCCAGGGCTGGTTCCCAAGGGGTCCAGGCTGAGGGCTGAATCACAGGCTTGGTGGACCAAGTCCCACTTGGTCTACCAGTAGTCCGTTGGTCTACCAGTGGCCTGGAGGTCTAAGGGCGCGGGCTGAAGTGTTTAGTCCGAGGGGGTGTGCTTAAGTGTGGGGTATCAGGGTCAACTGGTGCCCCGGGACCTCCAAGGCTGGATCTCCCCCCCCATTGGTGGGGGAGTGAGGCCCATGACTGGGTGAGTCCTCCAGGGCTCCAGTCTTCCAGGGCTGGTTCATGGGGCTCCCAGGCTGGTTGATGGAGCCCAGGCTTGGGTGGGTCTTCCAGGGCTGGTTCATGGGGGTCCCAGGCCGGGTCTATGGAGCCCAGGCTTGGGTGGGTCTTCCAGGGCTGGTTCATGGGGCTCCCAGGCTGGTTGATGGAGCCCAGGCTTGGGTGGGTCTTCCAGGGCTGGTTCATGGGGGTCCCAGGCCGGGTCTATGGAGCCCAGGCTTGGGTGGGTCTTCCAGGGCTGGTTCATGGGGCTCCCAGGCTGGTTGATGGAGCCCAGGCTTGGGTGGGTCTTCCAGGGCTGGTTCATGGGGGTCCCAGGCCGGGTCTATGGAGCCCAGGCTTGGGTGGGTCTTCCAGGGCTGGTTCATGGGGCTCCCAGGCTGGGTCTATGGAGCCCAGGCTTGGGTGGGTCTTCCAGGGCTGGTTCATGGGGCTCCCAGGCTGGTTGATGGAGCCCAGGCTTGGGTGGGTCTTCCAGGGCTGGTTCATGGGGGTCCCAGGCCGGGTCTATGGAGCCCAGGCTTGGGTGGGTCTTCCAGGGCTGGTTCATGGGGCTCCCAGGCTGGTTGATGGAGCCCAGGCTTTGGTGGGTCTTCCAGGGCTGGTTCCCTGGAAGTGATAATATGAGGCCAAATTGAGGCTTATGTATACCCAAATATGTGAACTCTGCCTGGGGTATGAAATGCAAAGAAATGTGGCTAAGTTTCCAGCCCTGGAAGTGATAATATGATGCCAAATTGAGGCTTATGTATACCCAAATATGTGAACTCTGCCTGGGGTATAAAATGCAAAGAAATGTGGCTAAGTTTCCAGCCCTGGAAGTGATAATATGAGGCCAAATTGAGGCTTCTGTATACCCAAATATGTGAACTCTGCCTGGGGTATGAAATGCAAAGAAATGTGGCTAAGTTTCCAGCCCTGGAAGTGATAATATGAGGCCAAATTGAGGCTTCTGTATACCCAAATATGTGAACTCTGCCTGGGTAGATAAGGATAAAGATGAGGCCCAGAATATGGATGAATTATGCCATTGGTAGACCAAAACTATAAACCATTGGTAGACCCAAATGAATATAAAAAATACACACTGAGACCATCTTTAAAATTGTATAATGGATGGTTTTATTGATTATCTGGAGAGCAGCTGCTTTCAGTGGATGAACTTTCTGGCTCACTAGATGCATCCAATGTTTCTGCAGAGGTATTCAAAGCCCGTGTCCGAAGGTCCCTTATGTGGAAAACCTCACTGAGATTGGGAACCTCAGTGTAGAACCGCTCGGCTGTGGAGATGTCGTGGCACATGCTGTTACACACCAGCAGCCTGTCCGAGTATGACAGATGTTTCTTGGCCTGTAAGGAGAGAAAGAGAGAGACGGTGTAAATGTTTGATGTACGAGGCTGGTGATGGCAGTGAGATGCAGGGGCAGCACTCACCTCTATGGCGATGGATGTACGGATCAGGCTGAAAGCAATGTCCCCAGTCATGCCAGCAACTTGCCAGGCTGCTCTCAGCATACGGTTCAGCTTCTGGACCTGCTTGCCGTTCCACTGGAATACATACGGGCACTGCTCTCCACCGTAGAGGCTGGATATCTCTGCCAGGTCTCTGAGCCAGTCAGCTTCCTTTGGCAGGAGAGCCAAATGCGCATTCCCAAAGGCTCTGTCCGTCTTGTGCCTAGCAACCTAAGGGTGAGAGATCAAACATGAGTCACACAAATAAAAAGCACAATCAACCAAGAGAGAGTTTACCCAGTACTTACCCACACCAGGGTGCGGCCGAGTGGGTCCTTTTCAGCCTCCAGCAGGTCAGCTTTGGTGATGTTGCAGAAAACGATGGGGCGGTGGCCGGTGAGAACTGCTAGGTACCCCGCAACATATCCCTGGGCAATTCGGTACAGTTTTGAGGTTGGCTTGGTGCGGATGTCATCCATAACTCTGGGCAGGTTACGCTCGGCCTTGCGTATGAAGGACTGGAGCTCAGTGCTGGTTCGGAGGGAGTCTGATTTCTTCCGTTTTGCTCTCTGCCGGTGGCTTAGCACTGCCCTGGTGTTGTCACGGCTCAGCCTTCGAAGCTGCAGCAGAATACGTTCCAGCTTGTTGGAACTAAGACCAGAAATCTCTAAGTGAAAAGCCTTGAAATGGTTCACGAAGGCAGAAGCATTGAGAAGCATAACCTTGATGGATGTTGGGGCATACTCTTTGTGAGCTAGGTCGGCTGGCCACTGCCTCAGCCGTAGAAAATCCTCCAGAAATTTTAAGTTCTTGAGCTGCTGGTCAGAAAAACCTGCAGCCATGTGTTGGAGAAACCGCAGTGCATGACTGCACCTCTGTTGGGCGTTTTCCATATCTTTGTTGGATGGATTAGAAGGGAGCGAGAACTCATAAAAGTCCTGCAGGACACGGTTGATGATCGGGCTGGGGAACTCAGTGGGTGTCCTGGGCAAGTTCTCCCTCGATGAGCCTGCTAAGGATGAATGAGGTGTTGGGGGCTCCAGTCTGGGTGTCTTTGGGGCTGAAAGTGCAGGCATGATCGTGGAAAGTATTTCTGGTTCACTGTGAGGCTCAGGTGATCCATTGGGGTCCATGTTTGTGGGCATGCTCTGTGAAACTAGCACAGTCTCGCTGCGGTGCTCAGGCTGGACCTTGACCCTCAGTATATCCAACATGCTTGCCATCGGTGGGGTAGGCTGAGAGTGGCGAAGCTTAGCAAGCTTGTCCAAGATACATTCACGCTTGGCTGAGGACAATACCACCTCCAGATCGCTACCAGAGAGTTTGTGTCTGCTGGCGAGGTGCATGTCCAACCTTGAGAAGATTTTTTCGCAAAGCGGGCATGCCAGACTATCTTTTAACCGGGCACTCGCAAGCCGTAGGATCAGCCTAAACTCTGCTGCATTTACCACATGGTGCTGCCTTCTCAGATGGCTCGGCAAATTTGCAAATGTCCCCTTGCAGATCGGACACACTCTAGGCTGAAACAGGGAGAAACACTGTGAGACCATCGTGAACAAACCTTAACAAAAACCCAGTAAGAGAACCAGCAAACTCACCATGTTTGTGTGTAGCAGCCTTCCTGACGCAGAGGCTTTGTCTGTGGCCTCTTTTATAGGCCGTGTTTGGGGCAGGGCCAGCCGGTCTGCTGATTGCGCATCCGGCGCTGGCCGTTGTGCAATATGCAAGTGCTGGAGTTGCAAGTCCGGGATCGGATTGCACATTCTGGGCAGGTGAATGTGAAAGAGGAGCGTAATGCAATGGATCCTGAATTAGGGTTAGGGTTAGGGTTAGGGTTAGGGTTAGGGTTAGGGTTAGGGTTAGGGTTAGGGTTAGGGTTAGGGTTAGGGTTAGGGTTAGGGTTAGGGTTAGGTTAGGGTTAGGGTTAGGGTTAGGGTTAGGTTAGGGTTAGGGTTAGGGTTAGGGTTAGGGTTAGGGTTAGGGTTAGGGTTAGGGTTAGGGTTAGGGTTAGGGTTAGGGTTAGGGTTAGGTTAGGGTTAGGGTTAGGGTTAGGGTTAGGGTTAGGTTAGGGTTAGGGTTAGGGTTAGGGTTAGGGTTAGGGTTAGGGTTAGGGTTAGGGTTAGGGTTAGGGTTAGGGTTAGGGTTAGGTTAGGGTTAGGGTTAGGGTTAGGGTTAGGGTTAGGGTTAGGGTTAGGGTTAGGGTTAGGGTTAGGGTTAGGGTTAGGGTTAGGGTTAGGGTTAGGGTTAGGGTTAGGGTTAGGGTTAGGGTTAGGGTTAGGGTTAGGGTTAGGGTTAGGGTTAGGGTTAGGGTTAGGGTTAGGGTTAGGGTTAGGGTTAGGGTTAGGGTTAGGGTTAGGGTTAGGGTTAGGGTTAGGGTTAGGGTTAGGGTTAGGGTTAGGGTTAGGGTTAGGGTTAGGGTTAGGGTTAGGGTTAGGGTTAGGGTTAGGGTTAGGGTTAGGGTTAGGGTTAGGGTTAGGGTTAGGGTTAGGGTTAGGGTTAGGGTTAGGGTTAGGGTTAGGGTTAGGGTTAGGGTTAGGGTTAGGGTTAGGGTTAGGGTTAGGGTTAGGGTTAGGGTTAGGGTTAGGGTTAGGGTTAGGGTTAGGGTTAGGGTTAGGGTTAGGGTTAGGGTTAGGGTTAGGGTTAGGGTTAGGGTTAGGGTTAGGGTTAGGGTTAGGGTTAGGGTTAGGGTTAGGGTTAGGGTTAGGGTTAGGGTTAGGGTTAGGGTTAGGGTTAGGGTTAGGGTTAGGGTTAGGGTTAGGGTTAGGGTTAGGGTTAGGGTTAGGGTTAGGGTTAGGGTTAGGGTTAGGGTTAGGGTTAGGGTTAGGGTTAGGGTTAGGGTTAGGGTTAGGTTAGGGTTAGGGTTAGGGTTAGGGTTAGGGTTAGGGTTAGGGTTAGGGTTAGGGTTAGGGTTAGGGTTAGGGTTAGGGTTAGGGTTAGGGTTAGGGTTAGGGTTAGGGTTAGGGTTAGGGTTAGGGTTAGGGTTAGGGTTAGGGTTAGGGTTAGGGTTAGGGTTAGGGTTAGGGTTAGGGTTAGGGTTAGGGTTAGGGTTAGGGTTAGGGTTAGGGTTAGGGTTAGGGTTAGGGTTAGGGTTAGGGTTAGGGTTAGGGTTAGGGTTAGGGTTAGGGTTAGGGTTAGGGTTAGGGTTAGGGTTAGGGTTAGGGTTAGGGTTAGGGTTAGGGTTAGGGTTAGGGTTAGGGTTAGGGTTAGGGTTAGGGTTAGGGTTAGGGTTAGGGTTAGGGTTAGGGTTAGGGTTAGGGTTAGGGTTAGGGTTAGGGTTAGGGTTAGGGTTAGGGTTAGGGTTAGGGTTAGGGTTAGGGTTAGGGTTAGGGTTAGGGTTAGGGTTAGGGTTAGGGTTAGGGTTAGGGTTAGGGTTAGGGTTAGGGTTAGGGTTAGGGTTAGGGTTAGGGTTAGGGTTAGGGTTAGGGTTAGGGTTAGGGTTAGGGTTAGGGTTAGGGTTAGGGTTAGGGTTAGGGTTAGGGTTAGGGTTAGGGTTAGGGTTAGGGTTAGGGTTAGGGTTAGGGTTAGGGTTAGGGTTAGGGTTAGGGTTAGGGTTAGGGTTAGGGTTAGGGTTAGGGTTAGGGTTAGGGTTAGGGTTAGGGTTAGGGTTAGGGTTAGGGTTAGGGTTAGGGTTAGGGTTAGGGTTAGGGTTAGGGTTAGGGTTAGGGTTAGGGTTAGGGTTAGGGTTAGGGTTAGGGTTAGGGTTAGGGTTAGGGTTAGGGTTAGGGTTAGGGTTAGGGTTAGGGTTAGGGTTAGGGTTAGGGTTAGGGTTAGGGTTAGGGTTAGGGTTAGGGTTAGGGTTAGGGTTAGGGTTAGGGTTAGGGTTAGGGTTAGGGTTAGGGTTAGGGTTAGGGTTAGGGTTAGGGTTAGGGTTAGGGTTAGGGTTAGGGTTAGGGTTAGGGTTAGGGTTAGGGTTAGGGTTAGGGTTAGGGTTAGGGTTAGGGTTAGGGTTAGGGTTAGGGTTAGGGTTAGGGTTAGGGTTAGGGTTAGGGTTAGGGTTAGGGTTAGGGTTAGGGTTAGGGTTAGGGTTAGGGTTAGGGTTAGGGTTAGGGTTAGGGTTAGGGTTAGGGTTAGGGTTAGGGTTAGGGTTAGGGTTAGGGTTAGGGTTAGGGTTAGGGTTAGGGTTAGGGTTAGGGTTAGGGTTAGGGTTAGGGTTAGGGTTAGGGTTAGGGTTAGGGTTAGGGTTAGGGTTAGGGTTAGGGTTAGGGTTAGGGTTAGGGTTAGGGTTAGGGTTAGGGTTAGGGTTAGGGTTAGGGTTAGGGTTAGGGTTAGGGTTAGGGTTAGGGTTAGGGTTAGGGTTAGGGTTAGGGTTAGGGTTAGGGTTAGGGTTAGGGTTAGGGTTAGGGTTAGGGTTAGGGTTAGGGTTAGGGTTAGGGTTAGGGTTAGGGTTAGGGTTAGGGTTAGGGTTAGGGTTAGGGTTAGGGTTAGGGTTAGGGTTAGGGTTAGGGTTAGGGTTAGGGTTAGGGTTAGGGTTAGGGTTAGGGTTAGGGTTAGGGTTAGGGTTAGGGTTAGGGTTAGGGTTAGGGTTAGGGTTAGGGTTAGGGTTAGGGTTAGGGTTAGGGTTAGGGTTAGGGTTAGGGTTAGGGTTAGGGTTAGGGTTAGGGTTAGGGTTAGGGTTAGGGTTAGGGTTAGGGTTAGGGTTAGGGTTAGGGTTAGGGTTAGGGTTAGGGTTAGGGTTAGGGTTAGGGTTAGGGTTAGGGTTAGGGTTAGGGTTAGGGTTAGGGTTAGGGTTAGGGTTAGGGTTAGGGTTAGGGTTAGGGTTAGGGTTAGGGTTAGGGTTAGGGTTAGGGTTAGGGTTAGGGTTAGGGTTAGGGTTAGGGTTAGGGTTAGGGTTAGGGTTAGGGTTAGGGTTAGGGTTAGGGTTAGGGTTAGGGTTAGGGTTAGGGTTAGGGTTAGGGTTAGGGTTAGGGTTAGGGTTAGGGTTAGGGTTAGGGTTAGGGTTAGGGTTAGGGTTAGGGTTAGGGTTAGGGTTAGGGTTAGGGTTAGGGTTAGGGTTAGGGTTAGGGTTAGGGTTAGGGTTAGGGTTAGGGTTAGGGTTAGGGTTAGGGTTAGGGTTAGGGTTAGGGTTAGGGTTAGGGTTAGGGTTAGGGTTAGGGTTAGGGTTAGGGTTAGGGTTAGGGTTAGGGTTAGGGTTAGGGTTAGGGTTAGGGTTAGGGTTAGGGTTAGGGTTAGGGTTAGGGTTAGGGTTAGGGTTAGGGTTAGGGTTAGGGTTAGGGTTAGGGTTAGGGTTAGGGTTAGGGTTAGGGTTAGGGTTAGGGTTAGGGTTAGGGTTAGGGTTAGGGTTAGGGTTAGGGTTAGGGTTAGGGTTAGGGTTAGGGTTAGGGTTAGGGTTAGGGTTAGGGTTAGGGTTAGGGTTAGGGTTAGGGTTAGGGTTAGGGTTAGGGTTAGGGTTAGGGTTAGGGTTAGGGTTAGGGTTAGGGTTAGGGTTAGGGTTAGGGTTAGGGTTAGGGTTAGGGTTAGGGTTAGGGTTAGGGTTAGGGTTAGGGTTAGGGTTAGGGTTAGGGTTAGGGTTAGGGTTAGGGTTAGGGTTAGGGTTAGGGTTAGGGTTAGGGTTAGGGTTAGGGTTAGGGTTAGGGTTAGGGTTAGGGTTAGGGTTAGGGTTAGGGTTAGGGTTAGGGTTAGGGTTAGGGTTAGGGTTAGGGTTAGGGTTAGGGTTAGGGTTAGGGTTAGGGTTAGGGTTAGGGTTAGGGTTAGGGTTAGGGTTAGGGTTAGGGTTAGGGTTAGGGTTAGGGTTAGGGTTAGGGTTAGGGTTAGGGTTAGGGTTAGGGTTAGGGTTAGGGTTAGGGTTAGGGTTAGGGTTAGGGTTAGGGTTAGGGTTAGGGTTAGGGTTAGGGTTAGGGTTAGGGTTAGGGTTAGGGTTAGGGTTAGGGTTAGGGTTAGGGTTAGGGTTAGGGTTAGGGTTAGGGTTAGGGTTAGGGTTAGGGTTAGGGTTAGGGTTAGGGTTAGGGTTAGGGTTAGGGTTAGGGTTAGGGTTAGGGTTAGGGTTAGGGTTAGGGTTAGGGTTAGGGTTAGGGTTAGGGTTAGGGTTAGGGTTAGGGTTAGGGTTAGGGTTAGGGTTAGGGTTAGGGTTAGGGTTAGGGTTAGGGTTAGGGTTAGGGTTAGGGTTAGGGTTAGGGTTAGGGTTAGGGTTAGGGTTAGGGTTAGGGTTAGGGTTAGGGTTAGGGTTAGGGTTAGGGTTAGGGTTAGGGTTAGGGTTAGGGTTAGGGTTAGGGTTAGGGTTAGGGTTAGGGTTAGGGTTAGGGTTAGGGTTAGGGTTAGGGTTAGGGTTAGGGTTAGGGTTAGGGTTAGGGTTAGGGTTAGGGTTAGGGTTAGGGTTAGGGTTAGGGTTAGGGTTAGGGTTAGGGTTAGGGTTAGGGTTAGGGTTAGGGTTAGGGTTAGGGTTAGGGTTAGGGTTAGGGTTAGGGTTAGGGTTAGGGTTAGGGTTAGGGTTAGGGTTAGGGTTAGGGTTAGGGTTAGGGTTAGGGTTAGGGTTAGGGTTAGGGTTAGGGTTAGGGTTAGGGTTAGGGTTAGGGTTAGGGTTAGGGTTAGGGTTAGGGTTAGGGTTAGGGTTAGGGTTAGGGTTAGGGTTAGGGTTAGGGTTAGGGTTAGGGTTAGGGTTAGGGTTAGGGTTAGGGTTAGGGTTAGGGTTAGGGTTAGGGTTAGGGTTAGGGTTAGGGTTAGGGTTAGGGTTAGGGTTAGGGTTAGGGTTAGGGTTAGGGTTAGGGTTAGGGTTAGGGTTAGGGTTAGGGTTAGGGTTAGGGTTAGGGTTAGGGTTAGGGTTAGGGTTAGGGTTAGGGTTAGGGTTAGGGTTAGGGTTAGGGTTAGGGTTAGGGTTAGGGTTAGGGTTAGGGTTAGGGTTAGGGTTAGGGTTAGGGTTAGGGTTAGGGTTAGGGTTAGGGTTAGGGTTAGGGTTAGGGTTAGGGTTAGGGTTAGGGTTAGGGTTAGGGTTAGGGTTAGGGTTAGGGTTAGGGTTAGGGTTAGGGTTAGGGTTAGGGTTAGGGTTAGGGTTAGGGTTAGGGTTAGGGTTAGGGTTAGGGTTAGGGTTAGGGTTAGGGTTAGGGTTAGGGTTAGGGTTAGGGTTAGGGTTAGGGTTAGGGTTAGGGTTAGGGTTAGGGTTAGGGTTAGGGTTAGGGTTAGGGTTAGGGTTAGGGTTAGGGTTAGGGTTAGGGTTAGGGTTAGGGTTAGGGTTAGGGTTAGGGTTAGGGTTAGGGTTAGGGTTAGGGTTAGGGTTAGGGTTAGGGTTAGGGTTAGGGTTAGGGTTAGGGTTAGGGTTAGGGTTAGGGTTAGGGTTAGGGTTAGGGTTAGGGTTAGGGTTAGGGTTAGGGTTAGGGTTAGGGTTAGGGTTAGGGTTAGGGTTAGGGTTAGGGTTAGGGTTAGGGTTAGGGTTAGGGTTAGGGTTAGGGTTAGGGTTAGGGTTAGGGTTAGGGTTAGGGTTAGGGTTAGGGTTAGGGTTAGGGTTAGGGTTAGGGTTAGGGTTAGGGTTAGGGTTAGGGTTAGGGTTAGGGTTAGGGTTAGGGTTAGGGTTAGGGTTAGGGTTAGGGTTAGGGTTAGGGTTAGGGTTAGGGTTAGGGTTAGGGTTAGGGTTAGGGTTAGGGTTAGGGTTAGGGTTAGGGTTAGGGTTAGGGTTAGGGTTAGGGTTAGGGTTAGGGTTAGGGTTAGGGTTAGGGTTAGGGTTAGGGTTAGGGTTAGGGTTAGGGTTAGGGTTAGGGTTAGGGTTAGGGTTAGGGTTAGGGTTAGGGTTAGGGTTAGGGTTAGGGTTAGGGTTAGGGTTAGGGTTAGGGTTAGGGTTAGGGTTAGGGTTAGGGTTAGGGTTAGGGTTAGGGTTAGGGTTAGGGTTAGGGTTAGGGTTAGGGTTAGGGTTAGGGTTAGGGTTAGGGTTAGGGTTAGGGTTAGGGTTAGGGTTAGGGTTAGGGTTAGGGTTAGGGTTAGGGTTAGGGTTAGGGTTAGGGTTAGGGTTAGGGTTAGGGTTAGGGTTAGGGTTAGGGTTAGGGTTAGGGTTAGGGTTAGGGTTAGGGTTAGGGTTAGGGTTAGGGTTAGGGTTAGGGTTAGGGTTAGGGTTAGGGTTAGGGTTAGGGTTAGGGTTAGGGTTAGGGTTAGGGTTAGGGTTAGGGTTAGGGTTAGGGTTAGGGTTAGGGTTAGGGTTAGGGTTAGGGTTAGGGTTAGGGTTAGGGTTAGGGTTAGGGTTAGGGTTAGGGTTAGGGTTAGGGTTAGGGTTAGGGTTAGGGTTAGGGTTAGGGTTAGGGTTAGGGTTAGGGTTAGGGTTAGGGTTAGGGTTAGGGTTAGGGTTAGGGTTAGGGTTAGGGTTAGGGTTAGGGTTAGGGTTAGGGTTAGGGTTAGGGTTAGGGTTAGGGTTAGGGTTAGGGTTAGGGTTAGGGTTAGGGTTAGGGTTAGGGTTAGGGTTAGGGTTAGGGTTAGGGTTAGGGTTAGGGTTAGGGTTAGGGTTAGGGTTAGGGTTAGGGTTAGGGTTAGGGTTAGGGTTAGGGTTAGGGTTAGGGTTAGGGTTAGGGTTAGGGTTAGGGTTAGGGTTAGGGTTAGGGTTAGGGTTAGGGTTAGGGTTAGGGTTAGGGTTAGGGTTAGGGTTAGGGTTAGGGTTAGGGTTAGGGTTAGGGTTAGGGTTAGGGTTAGGGTTAGGGTTAGGGTTAGGGTTAGGGTTAGGGTTAGGGTTAGGGTTAGGGTTAGGGTTAGGGTTAGGGTTAGGGTTAGGGTTAGGGTTAGGGTTAGGGTTAGGGTTAGGGTTAGGGTTAGGGTTAGGGTTAGGGTTAGGGTTAGGGTTAGGGTTAGGGTTAGGGTTAGGGTTAGGGTTAGGGTTAGGGTTAGGGTTAGGGTTAGGGTTAGGGTTAGGGTTAGGGTTAGGGTTAGGGTTAGGGTTAGGGTTAGGGTTAGGGTTAGGGTTAGGGTTAGGGTTAGGGTTAGGGTTAGGGTTAGGGTTAGGGTTAGGGTTAGGGTTAGGGTTAGGGTTAGGGTTAGGGTTAGGGTTAGGGTTAGGGTTAGGGTTAGGGTTAGGGTTAGGGTTAGGGTTAGGGTTAGGGTTAGGGTTAGGGTTAGGGTTAGGGTTAGGGTTAGGGTTAGGGTTAGGGTTAGGGTTAGGGTTAGGGTTAGGGTTAGGGTTAGGGTTAGGGTTAGGGTTAGGGTTAGGGTTAGGGTTAGGGTTAGGGTTAGGGTTAGGGTTAGGGTTAGGGTTAGGGTTAGGGTTAGGGTTAGGGTTAGGGTTAGGGTTAGGGTTAGGGTTAGGGTTAGGGTTAGGGTTAGGGTTAGGGTTAGGGTTAGGGTTAGGGTTAGGGTTAGGGTTAGGGTTAGGGTTAGGGTTAGGGTTAGGGTTAGGGTTAGGGTTAGGGTTAGGGTTAGGGTTAGGGTTAGGGTTAGGGTTAGGGTTAGGGTTAGGGTTAGGGTTAGGGTTAGGGTTAGGGTTAGGGTTAGGGTTAGGGTTAGGGTTAGGGTTAGGGTTAGGGTTAGGGTTAGGGTTAGGGTTAGGGTTAGGGTTAGGGTTAGGGTTAGGGTTAGGGTTAGGGTTAGGGTTAGGGTTAGGGTTAGGGTTAGGGTTAGGGTTAGGGTTAGGGTTAGGGTTAGGGTTAGGGTTAGGGTTAGGGTTAGGGTTAGGGTTAGGGTTAGGGTTAGGGTTAGGGTTAGGGTTAGGGTTAGGGTTAGGGTTAGGGTTAGGGTTAGGGTTAGGGTTAGGGTTAGGGTTAGGGTTAGGGTTAGGGTTAGGGTTAGGGTTAGGGTTAGGGTTAGGGTTAGGGTTAGGGTTAGGGTTAGGGTTAGGGTTAGGGTTAGGGTTAGGGTTAGGGTTAGGGTTAGGGTTAGGGTTAGGGTTAGGGTTAGGGTTAGGGTTAGGGTTAGGGTTAGGGTTAGGGTTAGGGTTAGGGTTAGGGTTAGGGTTAGGGTTAGGGTTAGGGTTAGGGTTAGGGTTAGGGTTAGGGTTAGGGTTAGGGTTAGGGTTAGGGTTAGGGTTAGGGTTAGGGTTAGGGTTAGGGTTAGGGTTAGGGTTAGGGTTAGGGTTAGGGTTAGGGTTAGGGTTAGGGTTAGGGTTAGGGTTAGGGTTAGGGTTAGGGTTAGGGTTAGGGTTAGGGTTAGGGTTAGGGTTAGGGTTAGGGTTAGGGTTAGGGTTAGGGTTAGGGTTAGGGTTAGGGTTAGGGTTAGGGTTAGGGTTAGGGTTAGGGTTAGGGTTAGGGTTAGGGTTAGGGTTAGGGTTAGGGTTAGGGTTAGGGTTAGGGTTAGGGTTAGGGTTAGGGTTAGGGTTAGGGTTAGGGTTAGGGTTAGGGTTAGGGTTAGGGTTAGGGTTAGGGTTAGGGTTAGGGTTAGGGTTAGGGTTAGGGTTAGGGTTAGGGTTAGGGTTAGGGTTAGGGTTAGGGTTAGGGTTAGGGTTAGGGTTAGGGTTAGGGTTAGGGTTAGGGTTAGGGTTAGGGTTAGGGTTAGGGTTAGGGTTAGGGTTAGGGTTAGGGTTAGGGTTAGGGTTAGGGTTAGGGTTAGGGTTAGGGTTAGGGTTAGGGTTAGGGTTAGGGTTAGGGTTAGGGTTAGGGTTAGGGTTAGGGTTAGGGTTAGGGTTAGGGTTAGGGTTAGGGTTAGGGTTAGGGTTAGGGTTAGGGTTAGGGTTAGGGTTAGGGTTAGGGTTAGGGTTAGGGTTAGGGTTAGGGTTAGGGTTAGGGTTAGGGTTAGGGTTAGGGTTAGGGTTAGGGTTAGGGTTAGGGTTAGGGTTAGGGTTAGGGTTAGGGTTAGGGTTAGGGTTAGGGTTAGGGTTAGGGTTAGGGTTAGGGTTAGGGTTAGGGTTAGGGTTAGGGTTAGGGTTAGGGTTAGGGTTAGGGTTAGGGTTAGGGTTAGGGTTAGGGTTAGGGTTAGGGTTAGGGTTAGGGTTAGGGTTAGGGTTAGGGTTAGGGTTAGGGTTAGGGTTAGGGTTAGGGTTAGGGTTAGGGTTAGGGTTAGGGTTAGGGTTAGGGTTAGGGTTAGGGTTAGGGTTAGGGTTAGGGTTAGGGTTAGGGTTAGGGTTAGGGTTAGGGTTAGGGTTAGGGTTAGGGTTAGGGTTAGGGTTAGGGTTAGGGTTAGGGTTAGGGTTAGGGTTAGGGTTAGGGTTAGGGTTAGGGTTAGGGTTAGGGTTAGGGTTAGGGTTAGGGTTAGGGTTAGGGTTAGGGTTAGGGTTAGGGTTAGGGTTAGGGTTAGGGTTAGGGTTAGGGTTAGGGTTAGGGTTAGGGTTAGGGTTAGGGTTAGGGTTAGGGTTAGGGTTAGGGTTAGGGTTAGGGTTAGGGTTAGGGTTAGGGTTAGGGTTAGGGTTAGGGTTAGGGTTAGGGTTAGGGTTAGGGTTAGGGTTAGGGTTAGGGTTAGGGTTAGGGTTAGGGTTAGGGTTAGGGTTAGGGTTAGGGTTAGGGTTAGGGTTAGGGTTAGGGTTAGGGTTAGGGTTAGGGTTAGGGTTAGGGTTAGGGTTAGGGTTAGGGTTAGGGTTAGGGTTAGGGTTAGGGTTAGGGTTAGGGTTAGGGTTAGGGTTAGGGTTAGGGTTAGGGTTAGGGTTAGGGTTAGGGTT
Organism: Astyanax mexicanus; assembly: GCF_023375975.1. NCBI lineage: Eukaryota > Metazoa > Chordata > Actinopteri > Characiformes > Acestrorhamphidae > Astyanax > Astyanax mexicanus. Next base: position 245,085 of record NW_026040065.1, read on the forward strand.
AGGGTTAGGGTTAGGGTTAGGGTTAGGGTTAGGGTTAGGGTTAGGGTTAGGGTTAGGGTTAGGGTTAGGGTTAGGGTTAGGGTTAGGGTTAGGGTTAGGGTTAGGGTTAGGGTTAGGGTTAGGGTTAGGGTTAGGGTTAGGGTTAGGGTTAGGGTTAGGGTTAGGGTTAGGGTTAGGGTTAGGGTTAGGGTTAGGGTTAGGGTTAGGGTTAGGGTTAGGGTTAGGGTTAGGGTTAGGGTTAGGGTTAGGGTTAGGGTTAGGGTTAGGGTTAGGGTTAGGGTTAGGGTTAGGGTTAGGGTTAGGGTTAGGGTTAGGGTTAGGGTTAGGGTTAGGGTTAGGGTTAGGGTTAGGGTTAGGGTTAGGGTTAGGGTTAGGGTTAGGGTTAGGGTTAGGGTTAGGGTTAGGGTTAGGGTTAGGGTTAGGGTTAGGGTTAGGGTTAGGGTTAGGGTTAGGGTTAGGGTTAGGGTTAGGGTTAGGGTTAGGGTTAGGGTTAGGGTTAGGGTTAGGGTTAGGGTTAGGGTTAGGGTTAGGGTTAGGGTTAGGGTTAGGGTTAGGGTTAGGGTTAGGGTTAGGGTTAGGGTTAGGGTTAGGGTTAGGGTTAGGGTTAGGGTTAGGGTTAGGGTTAGGGTTAGGGTTAGGGTTAGGGTTAGGGTTAGGGTTAGGGTTAGGGTTAGGGTTAGGGTTAGGGTTAGGGTTAGGGTTAGGGTTAGGGTTAGGGTTAGGGTTAGGGTTAGGGTTAGGGTTAGGGTTAGGGTTAGGGTTAGGGTTAGGGTTAGGGTTAGGGTTAGGGTTAGGGTTAGGGTTAGGGTTAGGGTTAGGGTTAGGGTTAGGGTTAGGGTTAGGGTTAGGGTTAGGGTTAGGGTTAGGGTTAGGGTTAGGGTTAGGGTTAGGGTTAGGGTTAGGGTTAGGGTTAGGGTTAGGGTTAGGGTTAGGGTTAGGGTTAGGGTTAGGGTTAGGGTTAGGGTTAGGGTTAGGGTTAGGGTTAGGGTTAGGGTTAGGGTTAGGGTTAGGGTTAGGGTTAGGGTTAGGGTTAGGGTTAGGGTTAGGGTTAGGGTTAGGGTTAGGGTTAGGGTTAGGGTTAGGGTTAGGGTTAGGGTTAGGGTTAGGGTTAGGGTTAGGGTTAGGGTTAGGGTTAGGGTTAGGGTTAGGGTTAGGGTTAGGGTTAGGGTTAGGGTTAGGGTTAGGGTTAGGGTTAGGGTTAGGGTTAGGGTTAGGGTTAGGGTTAGGGTTAGGGTTAGGGTTAGGGTTAGGGTTAGGGTTAGGGTTAGGGTTAGGGTTAGGGTTAGGGTTAGGGTTAGGGTTAGGGTTAGGGTTAGGGTTAGGGTTAGGGTTAGGGTTAGGGTTAGGGTTAGGGTTAGGGTTAGGGTTAGGGTTAGGGTTAGGGTTAGGGTTAGGGTTAGGGTTAGGGTTAGGGTTAGGGTTAGGGTTAGGGTTAGGGTTAGGGTTAGGGTTAGGGTTAGGGTTAGGGTTAGGGTTAGGGTTAGGGTTAGGGTTAGGGTTAGGGTTAGGGTTAGGGTTAGGGTTAGGGTTAGGGTTAGGGTTAGGGTTAGGGTTAGGGTTAGGGTTAGGGTTAGGGTTAGGGTTAGGGTTAGGGTTAGGGTTAGGGTTAGGGTTAGGGTTAGGGTTAGGGTTAGGGTTAGGGTTAGGGTTAGGGTTAGGGTTAGGGTTAGGGTTAGGGTTAGGGTTAGGGTTAGGGTTAGGGTTAGGGTTAGGGTTAGGGTTAGGGTTAGGGTTAGGGTTAGGGTTAGGGTTAGGGTTAGGGTTAGGGTTAGGGTTAGGGTTAGGGTTAGGGTTAGGGTTAGGGTTAGGGTTAGGGTTAGGGTTAGGGTTAGGGTTAGGGTTAGGGTTAGGGTTAGGGTTAGGGTTAGGGTTAGGGTTAGGGTTAGGGTTAGGGTTAGGGTTAGGGTTAGGGTTAGGGTTAGGGTTAGGGTTAGGGTTAGGGTTAGGGTTAGGGTTAGGGTTAGGGTTAGGGTTAGGGTTAGGGTTAGGGTTAGGGTTAGGGTTAGGGTTAGGGTTAGGGTTAGGGTTAGGGTTAGGGTTAGGGTTAGGGTTAGGGTTAGGGTTAGGGTTAGGGTTAGGGTTAGGGTTAGGGTTAGGGTTAGGGTTAGGGTTAGGGTTAGGGTTAGGGTTAGGGTTAGGGTTAGGGTTAGGGTTAGGGTTAGGGTTAGGGTTAGGGTTAGGGTTAGGGTTAGGGTTAGGGTTAGGGTTAGGGTTAGGGTTAGGGTTAGGGTTAGGGTTAGGGTTAGGGTTAGGGTTAGGGTTAGGGTTAGGGTTAGGGTTAGGGTTAGGGTTAGGGTTAGGGTTAGGGTTAGGGTTAGGGTTAGGGTTAGGGTTAGGGTTAGGGTTAGGGTTAGGGTTAGGGTTAGGGTTAGGGTTAGGGTTAGGGTTAGGGTTAGGGTTAGGGTTAGGGTTAGGG
>NW_026040066.1:12500-77500 GCF_023375975.1 Astyanax mexicanus
CTAACCCTAACCCTAACCCTAACCCTAACCCTAACCCTAACCCTAACCCTAACCCTAACCCTAACCCTAACCCTAACCCTAACCCTAACCCTAACCCTAACCCTAACCCTAACCCTAACCCTAACCCTAACCCTAACCCTAACCCTAACCCTAACCCTAACCCTAACCCTAACCCTAACCCTAACCCTAACCCTAACCCTAACCCTAACCCTAACCCTAACCCTAACCCTAACCCTAACCCTAACCCTAACCCTAACCCTAACCCTAACCCTAACCCTAACCCTAACCCTAACCCTAACCCTAACCCTAACCCTAACCCTAACCCTAACCCTAACCCTAACCCTAACCCTAACCCTAACCCTAACCCTAACCCTAACCCTAACCCTAACCCTAACCCTAACCCTAACCCTAACCCTAACCCTAACCCTAACCCTAACCCTAACCCTAACCCTAACCCTAACCCTAACCCTAACCCTAACCCTAACCCTAACCCTAACCCTAACCCTAACCCTAACCCTAACCTAACCCTAACCCTAACCCTAACCCTAACCCTAACCCTAACCCTAACCCTAACCCTAACCCTAACCCTAACCCTAACCCTAACCCTAACCCTAACCCTAACCCTAACCCTAACCCTAACCCTAACCCTAACCCTAACCCTAACCCTAACCCTAACCCTAACCCTAACCCTAACCCTAACCCTAACCCTAACCCTAACCCTAACCTAACCCTAACCCTAACCCTAACCCTAACCCTAACCCTAACCCTAACCCTAACCCTAACCCTAACCTAACCCTAACCCTAACCCTAACCCTAACCCTAACCCTACCTAACCCTACCCCTAACCCTAACCCTAACCCTAACCCTAACCCTAACCTAACCCTAACCCTAACCCTAACCCTAACCCTAACCCTACCCTAACCCTAACCCTAACCCTAACCCTAACCCTAACCTAACCCTAACCCTAACCCTAACCCTAACCCTAACCTACCCTAACCCTAACCCTAACCCTAACCCTAACCCTAACCTAACCCTAACCCTAACCCTAACCCTAACCCTAACCTAACCCTAACCCTAACCTAACCCTAACCTAACCCTAACCCTAACCCTAACCCTAACCCTAACCTAACCCTAACCCTAACCTAACCCTAACCCTAACCCTAACCCTAACCCTAACCCTTAACCTAACCATAAACATAACCTTTACTCTGGCCCTAAACCTAACCTAACCTAAAACTTAACCTAATTATGACTCAAAGACAATTTAACCCTAAACCTGGCCCTAAACATAACCTTTAATCTGGCCCTAAACCTAACCCTAACCCTAAAACTTAACCTAATTATAACCCAAAGACAGTTTAACCCTAAACCTGGCCCTAAACATAACCTTTAATCTGGCCCTAAACCTAACCCTAACCCTAACCCTAAACATAACCTTTAATCTGGCCCTAAACCTAACCCTAAAACCTAAAACTTAACCTAATTATAACCCAAAAGACAATTTAATTTTAAACCTAGCCCTAGACATAACCCTTAATCTGGCCCTAAACCTAACCCTAAAACTTAACCTAATTATAACCCAAAGACAATTTAACCTTAAACCTAGCCCTAAACATAACCCTTAATCTGGCCCTAAACCTAACCCTAACCCTAAAACTTAACCTAATTATAACCCAAAAGACAATTTAATTCTAAACCTAGCCCTAAACATAACCCTAAATCTGACCCCAACCTAACCTAAATTAAATATAATCTTAATCAAACCTACATGTAAACTAACATGAATCACTCATTTTGGATGGGGGAGATATTGGGGGAAGGCTGGTGCTTGGTGACGTGTGGTAGGCCCGTGCACAACGAGAGTTCCAGATCGTTCCAGCGTTGCTGGGCGTGTTTGGGGCCTCGGACGTTTGGGTTTTTAACCCAAACACTCTAAACCTAATCCAGCCAGTGCCACCCATGGTTACCCGGGCACGGCCAACCCTCCAGTTTCCCTATTTTTCCCTTAGAACTTGGGGGAATTTAACAGATTAATGGGAGCTCCACAAACGGAGCTGCAACATTTAAAAATTTGAACCAAAACAAGGGGGCGGAGCCTGCGACCAGCAGTTTATAAAAGGAGCTGAAGCTAGAGCAGCCCTTTCATAGCTGAAGCTGCAGGGAGACAGACAACAACCTACTCCCTCAGCTCCACACAGCTATCACACACTCACACACACAAACACACACATACACACAACACAAATTTTGATTTCTTTTATTTTTAAAGGTTTATTTGCTTTTATTTTGATGCATCTTTCTTTTGAAAATAAGCAAGTCCTGTGCCTGATGAAGGTCCATTCAAGACCGAAACGTTGCGCAACATCAGACTTGCTCCTGGAAAAAACACACACACAAAAAAAACTACAAAAAAACCTACAAAAAAAACTACAAAAAATATATATATAAATTCGACCTCACCACCTGTATAAACAGGTACACTTCTCTAATCAGGGTTATTCAAGACCCGCCTGTAGAAGCAAATACAATTGGCTAAACTAAAATTAAGAAACTAATCTACTAAAAAAGAGTGTAGGTTATCCATGACCTACATGAGAAAACAAACAAGAAAAGGGCAAATTAAACCAAAGAAACTTGAAAATAAATTGAAAGCCATACAGGACCTACCTGAAGGAATAGCAATAAATAAAAAATGGTTAAGTCTAAACAAAGAAATACATTTAAAATAAAGAGATACATAATGTGGGTTATCCAAGACCTACCTGAAGAAACAGAAACACAATTGGCTAAATTAAATTTAAAGAAACCAACTTAGAAAAAGGATTGTGGGTTATCCAAGACCTACTTATTAGGAAGAGGGGGTATAGGGCATCCAAGACCGACCTGGAAAAGGAAGAATGATGGAAGATTAAGGGAGGGGGGTTATCCAAGACCTACCTGAAAAAGGAAAAATAAGGTTGGAAAAAGGGAAAGGGGGTTATCCAAGACCTACCTGAGGAAACGGAATCAAAGACATGTAGGTTATCCAAGACCTACCTGGAAAAGGGGAAAATAAGGTTAGCAAAAGGGGATGTGGATTATCCAAGATCCACCTGGAAAAGGTAAGACGAGGCTAGGGAAAGAAATGTGCTTGAGAATACAATAAAAGAAAGGGTGCTATGAAAATGACATATAGGTTATCCAGGACCTACCTCAAGAAAATGGGGGCTTGAGGACAAAATAGAGGTTCTACTTACTTGAAGAAACTAAGAGAAGGTTATCCAAGACCTTACTCAAGAAATGGGTGCTTGAGAACACAATAAAAGGAATGGTACTGTGAAAATGACGTATAGGTGGTCGAAAATGACACATAGGGACCGAAGACTTACCTCAAGAAAAGGGGTGCTTGAGGAAAAAATAAAAGTGATCTGTGGCTTTCCAAACCTGAATATAAGGTTGGAACTGGAGAAGAGTTATCGAAGACTCATCTACAAACTTAAAACCTAGCCTGAACTTAACCTTAACCTAACCCTTGGCCTAACCTGAAACTAACCTTAACCTAATCTTAACCTGACCGTAAATCTAACCATAACCCAACCTTAACCTAACCCTTAACCTAACCATAAACATAACCTTTACTCTGGCCCTAAACCTAACCTAACCTAAAACTTAACCTAATTATGACTCAAAGACAATTTAACCCTAAACCTGGCCCTAAACATAACCTTTAATCTGGCCCTAAACCTAACCCTAACCCTAAAACTTAACCTAATTATAACCCAAAGACAGTTTAACCCTAAACCTGGCCCTAAACATAACCTTTAATCTGGCCCTAAACCTAACCCTAACCCTAACCCTAAACATAACCTTTAATCTGGCCCTAAACCTAACCCTAAAACCTAAAACTTAACCTAATTATAACCCAAAAGACAATTTAATTTTAAACCTAGCCCTAGACATAACCCTTAATCTGGCCCTAAACCTAACCCTAAAACTTAACCTAATTATAACCCAAAGACAATTTAACCTTAAACCTAGCCCTAAACATAACCCTTAATCTGGCCCTAAACCTAACCCTAACCCTAAAACTTAACCTAATTATAACCCAAAAGACAATTTAATTCTAAACCTAGCCCTAAACATAACCCTAAATCTGACCCCAACCTAACCTAAATTAAATATAATCTTAATCAAACCTACATGTAAACTAACATGAATCACTCATTTTGGATGGGGGAGATATTGGGGGAAGGCTGGTGCTTGGTGACGTGTGGTAGGCCCGTGCACAACGAGAGTTCCAGATCGTTCCAGCGTTGCTGGGCGTGTTTGGGGCCTCGGACGTTTGGGTTTTTAACCCAAACACTCTAAACCTAATCCAGCCAGTGCCACCCATGGTTACCCGGGCACGGCCAACCCTCCAGTTTCCCTATTTTTCCCTTAGAACTTGGGGGAATTTAACAGATTAATGGGAGCTCCACAAACGGAGCTGCAACATTTAAAAATTTGAACCAAAACAAGGGGGCGGAGCCTGCGTCCAGCAGTTTATAAAAGGAGCTGAAGCTAGAGCAGCCCTTTCATAGCTGAAGCTGCAGGGAGACAGACAACAACCTACTCCCTCAGCTCCACACAGCTATCACTCACTCACACACACACAAACACACACATACACACAACACAAATTTTGATTTCTTTTATTTTTAAAGGTTTATTTGCTTTTATTTTGATGCATCTTTCTTTTGAAAATAAGCAAGTCCTGTGCCTGATGAAGGTCCATTCAAGACCGAAACGTTGCGCAACATCAGACTTGCTCCTGGAAAACACACACAAAAAAAAAAAAAAAAAACTACAAAAAAACTACAAAAAAAACTACAAAATATATATATATAAATTCGACCTCACCACCTGTATAAACAGGTACACTTCTCTAATCAGGGTTATTCAAGACCCGCCTGTAGAAGCAAATACAATTGGCTAAACTAAAATTAAGAAACTAATCTACTAAAAAAGAGTGTAGGTTATCCATGACCTACATGAGAAAACAAACAAGAAAAGGGCAAATTAAACCAAAGAAACTTGAAAATAAATTGAAAGCCATAAAGGACCTACCTGAAGGAATAGCAATAAATAAAAAATGGTTAAGTCTAAACAAAGAAATACATTTAAAATAAAGAGATAAATAATGTGGGTTATCCAAGACCTACCTGAAGAAACAGAAACACAATTGGCTAAATTAAATTTAAAGAAACCAACTTAGAAAAAGGATTGTGGGTTATCCAAGACCTACTTATTAGGAAGAGGGGGTATAGGGCATCCAAGACCGACCTGGAAAAGGAAGAATGATGGAAGATTAAGGGAGGGGGGTTATCCAAGACCTACCTGAAAAAGGAAAAATAAGGTTGGAAAAAGGGAAAGGGGGTTATCCAAGACCTACCTGAGGAAACGGAATCAAAGACATGTAGGTTATCCAAGACCTACCTGGAAAAGGGGAAAATAAGGTTAGCAAAAGGGGATGTGGATTATCCAAGATCCACCTGGAAAAGGTAAGACGAGGCTAGGGAAAGAAATGTGCTTGAGAATACAATAAAAGAAAGGGTGCTATGAAAATGACATATAGGTTATCCAGGACCTACCTCAAGAAAATGGGGGCTTGAGGACAAAATAGAGGTTCTACTTACTTGAAGAAACTAAGAGAAGGTTATCCAAGACCTTACTCAAGAAATGGGTGCTTGAGAACACAATAAAAGGAATGGTACTGTGAAAATGACGTATAGGTGATCGAAAATGACACATAGGGACCGAAGACTTACCTCAAGAAAAGGGGTGCTTGAGGATAAAATAAAAGTGATCTGTGGCTTTCCAAACCTGAATATAAGGTTGGAACTGGAGAAGAGTTATCGAAGACTCATCTACAAACTTAAAACCTAGCCTGAACTTAACCTTAACCTAACCCTTGGCCTAACCTGAAACTAACCTTAACCTAATCTTAACCTGACCGTAAACCTAACCATAACCCAACCTTAACCTAACCCTTAACCTAACCATAAACATAACCTTTACTCTGGCCCTAAACCTAACCTAACCTAAAACTTAACCTAATTATGACTCAAAGACAATTTAACCCTAAACCTGGCCCTAAACATAACCTTTAATCTGGCCCTAAACCTAACCCTAACCCTAAAACTTAACCTAATTATAACCCAAAGACAGTTTAACCCTAAACCTGGCCCTAAACATAACCTTTAATCTGGCCCTAAACCTAACCCTAACCCTAAACATAACCTTTAATCTGGCCCTAAACCTAACCCTAAAACCTAAAACTTAACCTAATTATAACCCAAAAGACAATTTAATTTTAAACCTAGCCCTAAACATAACCCTTAATCTGGCCCTAAACCTAACCCTAAAACTTAACCTAATTATAACCCAAAGACAATTTAACCTTAAACCTAGCCCTAAACATAACCCTTAATCTGGCCCTAAACCTAACCCTAACCCTAAAACTTAACCTAATTATAACCCAAAAGACAATTTAATTCTAAACCTAGCCCTAAACATAACCCTAAATCTGACCCCAACCTAACCTAAATTAAATATAATCTTAATCAAACCTACATGTAAACTAACATGAATCACTCATTTTGGATGGGGGAGATATTGGGGGAAGGCTGGTGCTTGGTGACGTGTGGTAGGCCCGTGCACAACGAGAGTTCCAGATCGTTCCAGCGTTGCTGGGCGTGTTTGGGGCCTCGGACGTTTGGGTTTTTAACCCAAACACTCTAAACCTAACCCTAACTCCTTCCCCCGACAACCTAGAGGTCTGAAATCGTAATATGTTGTCCGGATAGCACATTTGAGGTTGCCTGTAAAGCTTCGTGCCACAGAAGTCAACGTAGGCCAAACTCCTTCCCCCGACAACCTAGAGGTCTGAAATTTAAATATGTTGTCCGAATGGCACTTCTGGTGTGGTTTGTAAAGTTTCGTGTTACTGAAGTCAACGTAGGCCAAACTCCTTCTCCCGACAACCCAGAGGTCTGAAATCGTAATATGTTGTCCGAATAGCACGTCTGGTGTTGTTTGTAAAGTTTCGTGACACAAAAGTTAATGTAGGCCAAACTCCTTCCCCCAACATTTCAGAGGTCTGAAATCGAAATATGTTGTCCGGATAGCACATTTGAGGTTGCCTATGAAGTTTCGTGCCACAGAAGTCAACGTAGGCCAAACTCCTTATCCCGACAATCTAGAGGTCTGAAATTTAAATATGTTGTCCGAATAGCACTTCTGGTGTTGTTTGTAAAGTTTCGTGACACAAAAGTCAATGTAGGCCAAACTCCTTCCCCCAACATCCCAGAGGTCTGAAATCGAAATTTGTTGTCCGGATAGCACATTTGAGGTTGCCTGTAAAGTTTCGTGCCATAGAAGTCAACATAGGCCAAACTCCTTCCCCCGACAACCTAGAGGTCTGAAATCGTAATATGTTGTCCAAACAGCACTTCTGGTGTTGTTTGTAAAGTTTCGTGTTACAGAAGTCAACGTAGGCCAAACTCCTTCCCCCGACAACCCAAAGATCTGAAATCAAAATATGTTGTCCGAATTGCACTTCTGGTGTTGTTTGTAAAGTTTCGTGTTACTGAAGTCAACGTAGGCCAAACTCCTTCCCCCGACAACCTAGAGGTCTGAAATTTAAATATGTTGTCTGAATGACACTTCTGGTGTTGTTTGTAAAGTTTCGTGTTACTGAAGTCAACGTAGGCCAAACTCCTTCCCCCGACAACCTAGAGGTCTGAAATTTAAATATGTTGCTGAATGGCACTTCTGGTGTTGTTTGTAAAGTTTCGTGTTACAGAAGTCAACGTAGGCCAAACTCCTTCCCCCGACAACCCAAAGGTCTGAAATCGAAATATGTTGTCCGGATAGCACATTTGAGGTTGCCTGTAAAGTTTCGTGCCACAGAAGTCAACGTAGGCCAAACTCCTTCCCCCGACAATCTAGAGGTCTGAAATTTAAATATGTTGTCCGAATGGCACTTCTGGTGTGGTTTGTAAAGTTTCGTGTTACTGAAGTCAACGTAGGCCAAACTCCTTCTCCCGACAACCCAGAGGTCTGAAATCGTAATATGTTGTCCGAATAGCACTTCTGGTGTTGTTTGTAAAGTTTCGTGACACAAAAGTCAATGTAGGCCAAACTCCTTCCCCCGACATCCCAGAGGTCTGAAATCGAAATATGTTGTCCGGATAGCACATTTGAGGTTGCCTGTAAAGTTTCGTGTTACTGAAGTCAACGTAGGCCAAACTCCTTCCCCCGACAACCTAGAGGTCTGAAATGTAAATATGTTGTCCGAATGGCACTTCTGGTGTTGTTTATATAGTTTTGTGTTACTGAAGTCAACGTAGGCCAAACTCCTTCTCCCGACAACCCAGAGGTCTGAAATCGAAATATGTTGTCCGTATAGCACATCTGAGGTTGCCTGTAAAGTTTCGTGCCACAGAAATCAACGTAGGCAAAACTCCTTCCCCCGACAACCAAGAGGTCTGAAATTTAAATATGTTGTCTGAATGGCACTTCTGGTGTTGTTTGTAAAGTTTCGTGTTACTGAAGTCAACGTAGGCCAAACTCCTTCCCCCGACAACCTAGAGGTCTGAAATTTAAATATGTTGTCTGAATGTCACTTCTGGTGTGGTTTGTAAAGTTTCGTGTTACTGAAGTCAACGTAGGCCAAACTCCTTCCCCTGACAACCCAGAGGTCTGAAATCGTAATATGTTGTCCGAATAGCACTTCTGGTGTTGTTTGTAAAGTTTTGTGACACAAAAGTCAATGTAGGCCAAACTCCTTCCCCCGACAACCCAGAGGTCTGAAATTAAAATATGTTGTCTGAATGACACTTCTGGTGTTGTTTGTAAAGTTTCGTGTTACTGAAGTCAACGTAGGCCAAACTCCTTCCCCCGACAACCCAAAGATCTGAAATCGAAATATGTTGTCCGAATTGCACTTCTGGTGTTGTTTGTAAAGTTTCGTGTTACTTGAGTCAACGTAGGCCAAACTCCTTCCCCCGACAACCTAGAGGTCTGAAATTAAAATATGTTGTCTGAATGACACTTCTGGTGTTGTTTGTAAAGTTTCGTGTTACTGAAGTCAACGTAGGCCAAACTCCTTCCCCCGACAACCTAGAGGTCTGAAATTTAAATATGTTGCTGAATGGCACTTCTGGTGTTGTTTGTAAAGTTTCGTGTTACAGAAGTCAACGTAGGCCAAACTCCTTCCCCCGACAACCCAAAGGTCTGAAATCGAAATATGTTGTCCGGATAGCACATTTGAGGTTGCCTGTAAAGTTTCGTGCTACAGAAGTCAACGTAGGCCAAACTCCTTCCCCCGACAACCTAGAGGTCTGAAATTTAAATATGTTGTCCGAATGGCACTTCTGGTGTGGTTTGTAAAGTTTCGTGTTACTGAAGTCAACGTAGGCCAAACTCCTTCTCCCGACAACCTAGAGGTCTGAAATCGTAATATGTTGTCCAAACAGCACTTCTGGTGTTGTTTGTAAAGTTTCGTGTTACTGAAGTCAACGTAGGCCAAACTCCTTCCCCCGACAACCCAAAGGTCTGAAATCGAAATATGTTGTCCGGATAGCACATTTGAGGTTGCCTGTAAAGGTTCGTGCCATAGAAGTCAACATAGGCCAAACTCCTTCTCCCGACAACCTAGAGGTCTGAAATCGTAATATGTTGTCCAAACAGCACTTCTGGTGTTGTTTGTAAAGTTTCGTGTTACTGAAGTCAACGTAGGCCAAACTCCTTCCCCTGACAACCTAGAGGTCTGAAATTTAAATATGTTGTCTGAATGGCACTTCTGGTGTTGTTTGTAAAGTTTCGTGTTACAGAAGTCAACGTAGGCCAAACTCCTTCCCCGGACATCCAAAAGGTCTGAAATCGAAATATGTTGTCCGAATGGCACTTCTGGTGTTGTTTGTAAAGTTTCGTGTTACTGAAGTCAACGTAGGCCAAACTCCTTCCCCCGACAACCTAGAGGTCTGAAATTTAAATATGTTGTCTGAATGACACTTCTGGTGTTGTTTGTAAAGTTTCGTGCCACAGAAGTCAACGTAGGCCAAACTCCTTCCCCCGACAACCTAGAGTTCTGAAATTTAAATATGTTGTCCGAACGGCACTTCTGGTGTTGTTTGTAAAGTTTCGTGCCACAGAAGTCAACGTAGGCCAAACTCCTTCCCCCGACAACCTAGAGTTCTGAAATTTAAATATGTTGTCCGAACGGCACTTCTGGTGTTGTTTGTAAAGTTTCGTGCCACAGAAGTCAACGTAGGCCAAACTCCTTCCCCCGACAACCCAAAGGTCTGAAATCGAAATATGTTGTCCGAATTGCACTTCTGGTGTTGTTTGTAAAGTTTTGTTTTACTGAAGTCAACGTAGGCCAAACTCCTTCCCCCGACAACCTAGAGGTCTGAAATTAAAATATGTTGTCTGAATGACACTTCTACTATTACGACTCCGGAAGCAAATTTAGTTAGTTGAATTATTTAATGTTTGAACAAAATATTTGTAGGCGAAACAAGTACACGTATATGTTCGTGAAAGTCGTATAGAAACAATTTCATGTATTAGAGTCTTTGGCGTAGGCCCGTCATCGGCCCAGGGCTTGATACATCTGGGCTCTGCAGATCCTGTCGTACACTGAAGACAGTGCGGAGCCAACCCCCGGGCAACCAAACGGGACCAACCTGGAGGCGGCGGGGAGGGAGGAGGGGAAGAGCGACCAACAGCGTCTGAAATGCAGCAAGGTACTGAATGAGTGATCGTTATTTAAAGCAGAAGAGAAAATCTGATTGGATAGGTAATAAGGTGACGTAGCATTGGAGTCTATAGTAGAACTTACGCTGCGCTTTCATTTCTGGTGTTGTTTGTAAAGTTTCGTGTTACTGAAGTCAACGTAGGCCAAACTCCTTCCCCCGACAACCCAAAGATCTGAAATCGAAATATGTTGTCCGAATTGCACTTCTGGTGTTGTTTGTAAAGTTTCGTGTTACTGAAGTCAACGTAGGCCAAACTCCTTCCCCCGACAACCTAGAGGTCTGAAATTTAAATATGTTGCTGAATGGCACTTCTGGTGTTGTTTGTAAAGTTTCGTGTTACAGAAGTCAACGTAGGCCAAACTCCTTCCCCCGACAACCCAAAGGTCTGAAATCGAAATATGTTGTCCGGATAGCACATTTGAGGTTGCCTGTAAAGTTTCGTGCCACAGAAGTCAACGTAGGCCAAACTCCTTCCCCCGACAATCTAGAGGTCTGAAATTTAAATATGTTGTCCGAATGGCACTTCTGGTGTGGTTTGTAAAGTTTCGTGTTACAGAAGTCAACATAGGCCAAACTCCTTCCCCTGACAACCCAGAGGTCTGAAATCGTAATATGTTGTCCGAATAGCACTTCTGGTGTTGTTTGTAAAGTTTCGTGACACAAAAGTCAATGTAGGCCAAACTCTTTCCCCCGACATCCCAGAGGTCTGAAATCGAAATATGTTGTCCGGATAGCACATTTGAGGTTGCCTGTAAAGTTTCGTGCCACAGAAGTCAACCTAGGCAAAACACCTTCCCCCGACAATCTAGAGGTCTGAAATTTAAATATGTTGTCCGAATGGCACTTCTGGTGTTGTTTGTAAAGTTTCGTGTTACTGAAGTCAACGTAGGCCAAACTCCTTCCCCTGACAACCCAGAGGTCTGAAATCGAAATATGTTGTCCGTATAGCACATCTGAGGTTGCCTGTAAAGTTTCGTGCCATAGAAGTCAACATAGGCCAAACTCCTTCCCCCGACAACCTAGAGGTCTGAAATCGTAATATGTTGTCCAAACAGCACTTCTGGTGTTGTTTGTAAAGTTTCGTGTTAATGAAAGTCAACGTAGGCAAAACTCCTTCCCCCGACAACCAAGAGGTCTGAAATGTAAATATGTTGACCGAATGGCACTTCTGGTGTTGTTTGTAAAGTTTCGTGTTACTGAAGTCAACGTAGGCCAAACTCCTTCCCCCGACAACCTAGAGGTCTGAAATTTAAATATGTTGTCTGAATGGCACTTCTGGTGTGGTTTGTAAAGTTTCGTGTTACTGAAGTCAACGTAGGCCAAACTCCTTCCCCTGACAACCCAGAGGTCTGAAATCGTAATATGTTGTCCGAATAGCACTTCTGGTGTTGTTTGTAAAGTTTTGTGACACAAAAGTCAATGTAGGCCAAACTCCTTCCCCCAACATCCCAGAGGTCTGAAATCGAAATATGTTGTCCGGATAGCACATTTGAGGTTGCTTGTAAAGTTTCGTGCCACAGAAGTCAACGTAGGCCAAACTCCTTCCCCCGACAATCTAGAGGTCTGAAATTTAAATATGTTGTCCGAATGGCACTTCTGGTGTTGTTTATATAGTTTCGTGTTACTGAAGTCAACGTAGGCCAAACTCCTTCCCCTGACAACCCAGAGGTCTGAAATCGAAATATGTTGTCCGGATAGCACATCTGAGGTTGCCTGTAAAGTTTCGTGCCACAGAAGTCAACATAGGCAAAACTCCTTCCCCCGACAACCAAGAGGTCTGAAATTTAAATATGTTGTCCGAATGGCACTTCTGGTGTTGTTTGTAAAGTTTCGTGACACAAAAGTCAATGTAGGCCAAACTCCTTCCCCCAACATCCCAGAGGTCTGAAATCGAAATATGTTGTCCGAATGGTCACTTCTGGTGTTGTTTGTAAAGTTTCGTGTTACTGAAGTCAACGTAGGCCAAACTCCTTCCCCTGACAACCCAGAGGTCTAAAATCGTAATATGTTGTCCGAATAGCACTTCTGGTGTTGTTTGTAAAGTTTCGTGTTACAGAAGTCAACGTAGGCCAAACTCCTTCCCCCGACAATCTAGAGGTCTGAAATTTAAATATGTTGTCCGAATGGCACTTCTGGTGTTGTTTATATAGTTTCGTGTTACTGAAGTCAACGTAGGCCAAACTCCTTCCCCTGACAACCCAGAGGTCTGAAATTTAAATATGTTGTCCGAATGGCACTTCTGGTGTTGTTTATATAGTTTCGTGTTACTGAAGTCAACGTAGGCCAAACTCCTTCCCCTGACAACCCAGAGGTCTGAAATCGAAATATGTTGTCTGAATAGCACTTCTGGTGTTGTTTGTAAAGTTTTGTGACACAAAAGTCAATGTAGGCCAAACTCCTTCCCCCAACATCCCAGAGGTCTGAAATCGAAATATGTTGTCCGGATAGCACATTTGAGGTTGCTTGTAAAGTTTTGTGCCACAGAAGTCAACGTAGGCCAAACTCCTTCCCCCGACAATCTAGAGGTCTGAAATTTAAATATGTTGTCCGAATGGCACTTCTGGTGTTGTTTATATAGTTTCGTGTTACTGAAGTCAACGTAGGCCAAACTCCTTCCCCTGACAACCCAGAGGTCTGAAATCGAAATATGTTGTCCGGATAGCACATCTGAGGTTGCCTGTAAAGTTTCGTGCCACAGAAGTCAACATAGGCAAAACTCCTTCCCCCGACAACCAAGAGGTCTGAAATTTAAATATGTTGTCCGAATGGCACTTCTGGTGTTGTTTGTAAAGTTTCGTGACACAAAAGTCAATGTAGGCCAAACTCCTTCCCCCAACATCCCAGAGGTCTGAAATCGAAATATGTTGTCCGGATAGCACATTTGAGGTTGCCTGTAAAGTTTCGTGCCATAGAAGTCAACATAGGCCAAACTCCTTCCCCCGACAACCTAGAGGTCTGAAATCGTAATATGTTGTCCAAACAGCACTTCTGGTGTTGTTTGTAAATTTTCGTGTTACTGAAGTCAACGTAGGCCAAACTTCTTTCCCCTGACAACCTAGAGGTCTGAAATTTAAATATGTTGCTGAATGGCACTTCTGGTGTTGTTTGTAAAGTTTCGTGTTACTGAAGTCAACGTAGGCCAAACTCCTTCCCCCCGACAACCTAGAGGTCTGAAATGTAAATATGTTGTCCGAATGGCACTTCTGGTGTGGTTTGTAAAGTTTCGTGTTACTGAAGTCAACATAGGCCAAACTCCTTCCCCCGACAACCTAGAGGTCTGAAATGTAAATATGTTGTCCGAATGGCACTTCTGGTGTGGTTTGTAAAGTTTCGTGTTACTGAAGTCAACATAGGCCAAACTCCTTCCCCTGACAACCCAGAGGTCTGAAATCGTAATATGTTGTCCGAATAGCACTTCTGGTGTTGTTTGTAAAGTTTCGTGACCCAGAAGTCAACGTAGGCCAAACTCCTTTCCCCGACATCCCAGAGGTCTGAAATTTAAATATGTTGTCCGAATGGCACTTCTGGTGTGGTTTGTAAAGTTTCGTGTTACTGAAGTCAACGTAGGCCAAACTCCTTCCCCCGACAACCTAGAGGTCTGAAATGTAAATATGTTGTCCGAATGGCACTTCTGGTGTGGTTTGTAAAGTTTCGTGTTACTGAACTCAACATAGGCCAAACTCCTTCCCCCGACAACCCAGAGGTCTGAAATCGTAATATGTTGTCCGAATAGCACTTCTGGTGTTGTTTGTAAAGTTTCGTGTTACAGAAGTCAACGTAGGCCAAACTCCTTCCCCCGACAACCCAAAGGTCTGAAATCGAAATATGTTGTCCGGATAGCACATTTGCGGTTGCCTGTAAAGTTTCGTGCCATAGAAGTCAACATAGGCCAAACTCCTTCCCCTGACAACCAAGAGGTCTGAAATCGTAATATGTTGTCCAAACGGCACATCTGGTGTTGTTTGTAAAGTTTCGTGTTACTGAAGTCAACATAGGCCAAACTCCTTCCCCTGACAACCCAGAGGTCTGAAATCGTAATATGTTGTCCGAATAGCACTTCTGGTGTTGTTTGTAAAGTTTCGTGACACAAAAGTCAATGTAGGCCAAACTCCTTCCCCCAACATTCCAGAGGTCTGAAATCGAAATATGTTGTCCGGATAGCACATTTGAGGTTGCCTGTAAAGTTTCGTGCCACAGAAGTCAACGTAGGCCAAACTCCTTCCCCCGACAATCTAGAGGTCTGAAATTTAAATATGTTGTCCGAATGGCACTTCTGGTGTTGTTTGTAAAGTTTCGTGTTACTGAAGTCAATGTAGGCCAAACTCCTTCCCCCAACATCCCAGAGGTCTGAAATCGAAATATGTTGTCCGGATAGCACATTTGAGGTTGCCTGTAAAGTTTCGTGCCACAGAAGTCAACGTAGGCCAAACTCCTTCCCCCGACAATCTAGAGGTCTGAAATTAAAATATGTTGTCCGAATGGCACTTCTGGTAATGTTTGTAAAGTTTCGTGACACAAAAGTCAATGTAGGCCAAACTCCTTCCCCCAACATCCCAGAGGTCTGAAATCGAAATATGTTGTCCGGATAGCACATTTGAGGTTGCCTGTAAAGTTTCGTGCCATAGAAGTCAACATAGGCCAAACTCCTTCCCCCGACAACCTAGAGGTCTGAAATCGTAATATGTTGTCCAAACAGCACTTCTGGTGTTGTTTGTAAATTTTCGTGTTACTGAAGTCAACGTAGGCCAAACTTCTTTCCCCTGACAACCTAGAGGTCTGAAATTTAAATATGTTGCTGAATGGCACTTCTGGTGTTGTTTGTAAAGTTTCGTGTTACAGAAGTCAACATAGGCCAAACTCCTTCCCCTGACAACCAAGAGGTCTGAAATCGTAATATGTTGTCCAAACGGCACTTCTGGTGTTGTTTGTAAAGTTTCGTGTTACTGAAGTCAACGTAGGCCAAACTCCTTCCCCCCGACAACCTAGAGGTCTGAAATGTAAATATGTTGTCCGAATGGCACTTCTGGTGTGGTTTGTAAAGTTTCGTGTTACTGAAGTCAACATAGGCCAAACTCCTTCCCCCGACAACCTAGAGGTCTGAAATGTAAATATGTTGTCCGAATGGCACTTCTGGTGTGGTTTGTAAAGTTTCGTGTTACTGAAGTCAACATAGGCCAAACTCCTTCCCCTGACAACCCAGAGGTCTGAAATCGTAATATGTTGTCCGAATAGCACTTCTGGTGTTGTTTGTAAAGTTTCGTGACCCAGAAGTCAACGTAGGCCAAACTCCTTTCCCCGACATCCCAGAGGTCTGAAATTTAAATATGTTGTCCGAATGGCACTTCTGGTGTGGTTTGTAAAGTTTCGTGTTACTGAAGTCAACGTAGGCCAAACTCCTTCCCCCGACAACCCAGAGGTCTGAAATCGTAATATGTTGTCCGAATAGCACTTCTGGTGTTGTTTGTAAAGTTTCGTGACACAAAAGTCAATGTAGGCCAAACTCCTTCCCCCAACATCCCAGAGGTCTGAAATCGAAATATGTTGTCCGGATAGCACATTTGAGGTTGCCTGTAAAGTTTCGTGCCACAGAAGTCAACGTAGGCCAAACTCCTTCCCCCGACAATCTAGAGGTCTGAAATTTAAATATGTTGTCCGAATGGCACTTCTGGTGTTGTTTGTAAAGTTTCGTGACACAAAAGTCAATGTAGGCCAAACTCCTTCCCCCAACATCCCAGAGGTCTGACATCGAAATATGTTGTCCGGATAGCACATTTGAGGTTGCCTGTAAAGTTTCGTGCAATAGAAGTCAACATAGACCAAACTCCTTCCCCAGACAACATAGAGGTCTGACATCGTAATATGTTGTCCAAACAGCACTTCTGGTGTTGTTTGTAAAGTTTCGTGTTACTGAAGTCAACGTAGGCCAAACTCCTTCCCCCGACAACCTAGAGGTCTGAAATTTAAATATGTTGCTGAATGGCACTTCTGGTGTTGTTTGTAAAGTTTCGTGTTACAGAAGTCAACGTAGGCCAAACTCCTTCCCCCGACAACCCAAAGGTCTGAAATCGAAATATGTTGTCCGGATAGCACATTTGAGGTTGCCTGTAAAGTTTCGTGCCATAGAAGTCAACATAGGCCAAACTCCTTCCCCCGACAACCCAAAGGTCTGAAATCGAAATATGTTGTCCGGATAGCACATTTGAGGTTGCCTGTAAAGTTTCGTGCCATAGAAGTCAACATAGGCCAAACTCCTTCCCCTGACAACCAAGAGGTCTGAAATCGTAATATGTTGTCCAAACGGCACTTCTGGTGTTGTTTGTAAAGTTTCGTGTTACTGAATTCCTTGTAGGCCAAACTCCTTCCCCCGACAATCTAGAGGTCTGAAATTTAAATATGTTGTCCGAATGGCACTTCTGGTGTTGTTTGTAAAGTTTCGTGACACAAAAGTCAATGTAGGCCAAACTCCTTCCCCCAACATCCCAGAGGTCTGAAATCGAAATATGTTGTCCGGATAGCACATATGAGGTTGCCTGTAAAGTTTCGTGCCATAGAAGTCAACATAGGCCAAACTCCTTCCCCTGACAACCAAGAGGTCTGAAATCGTAATATGTTGTCCAAACGGCACTTCTGGTGTTGTTTGTAAAGTTTCGTGTTACTGAAGTCAACGTAGGCCAAACTCCTTCCCCCGACAACCTAGAGGTCTGAAATGTAAATATGTTGTCCGAATGGCACTTCTGGTGTGGTTTGTAAAGTTTCGTGTTACTGAAGTCAACGTAGGCCAAACTCCTTCCCCCGACAACCTAGAGGTCTGAAATGTAAATATGTTGTCCGAAATGCACTTCTGGTGTGGTTTGTAAAGTTTCGTTTTACTGAAGTCAACGTAGGCCAAACTCCTTCCCCCGACAACCTAGAGGTCTGAAATTAAAATATGTTGTCTGAATGACACTTCTGGTGTTGTTTGTAAAGTTTCGTGTTACTGAAGTCAACATAGGCCAAACTCCTTCCCCCGACAACCTAGAGGTCTGAAATGTAAATATGTTGTCCGAATGGCACTTCTGGTGTGGTTTGTAAAGTTTCGTGTTACTGAAGTCAACATAGGCCAAACTCCTTCCCCCGACAACCTAGAGGTCTGAAATGTAAATATGTTGTCCGAATGGCACTTCTGGTGTGGTTTGTAAAGTTTCGTTTTACTGAAGTCAACGTAGGCCAAACTCCTTCCCCCGACAACCTAGAGGTCTGAAATTAAAATATGTTGTCTGAATGACACTTCTGGTGTTGTTTGTAAAGTTTCGTGTTACTGAAGTCCTTGTAGGCCAAACTCCTTCCCCCGACAACCTAGAGGTCTGAAATTTAAATATGTTGCTGAATGGCATTTCTGGTGTTGTTTGTAAAGTTTCGTGTTACAGAAGTCAACGTAGGCCAAACTCCTTCCCCCGACAACCCAAAGGTCTGAAATCGAAATATGTTGTCCGGATAGCACATTTGAGGTTGCCTGTAAAGTTTCGTGCCACAGAAGTCAACGTAGGCCAAACTCCTTCCCCCGACAACCTAGAGGTCTGAAATTTAAATATGTTGTCCGAATGGCACTTCTGGTGTGGTTTGTAAAGTTTCGTGTTACTGAAGTCAACGTAGGCCAAACTCCTTCCCCCGACAACCCAAAGGTCTGAAATCGAAATATGTTGTCCGGACAGCACATTTGAGGTTGCCTGTAAAGTTTCGTGCCACAGAAGTCAACGTAGGCTAAACTCCTTCCCCCGACAACCTAGAGGTCTGAAATTTAAATATCTTGTCCGAATGGCACTTCTTGTGTGGTTTGTAAAGTTTCGTGCCACAGAAGTCAACGTAGGCCAAACTCCTTCCCCCGACAACCTAGAGGTCTGAAATTTAAATATGTTGTCCGAATGGCACTTCTGGTGTGGTTTGTAAAGTTTCGTGTGACTGAAGTCAACGTAGGCCAAACTCCTTCTCCCGACAACCCAGAGGTCTGAAATCGTAATATTTTGTCCGAATAGCACTTCTGGTGTTGTTTGTAAAGTTTCGTGACACAAAAGTTAATGTAGGCCAAACTCCTTCCCCCAACATTCCAGAGGTCTGAAATCGAAATATGTTGTCCGGATAGCACATTTGAGGTTGCCTGTAAAGTTTCGTGTTACTGAAGTCAACGTAGGCCAAACTCCTTCCCCCGACAACCTAGAGGTCTGAAATCGTAATATGTTGTCCAAACAGCACTTCTGGTGTTGTTTGTAAAGTTTCGTGTTACTGAAGTCAATGTAGGCCAAACTCCTTCCCCCGACAACCTAGAGGTCTGAAATGTAAATATGTTGTCCGAATAGCACTTCTGGTGTGGTTTGTAAAGTTTTGTGTTACTGAAGTCAACGTAGGCCAAACTCCTTCCCCCGACAACCTAGAGGTCTGAAATTTAAATATGTTGCTGAATGGCACTTCTGGTGTTGTTTGTAAAGTTTCGTGTTATAGAAGTCAACGTAGGCCAAACTCCTTCCCCCGACAACCCAAAGGTCTGAAATCGAAATATGTTGTCCGGATAGCACATTTGAGGTTGCCTGTAAAGTTTCGTGCCATAGAAGTCAACATAGGCCAAACTCCTTCCCCTGACAACCAAGAGGTCTGAAATCGTAATATGTTGTCCAAACGGCACATCTGGTGTTGTTTGTAAAGTTTCGTGTTACTGAAGTCAACGTAGGCCAAACTCCTTCCCCCGACAACCTAGAGGTCTGAAATCGTAATATGATGTCCGAATAGCACTTCTGGTGTTGTTTGTAAAGTTTCGTGACACAAAAGTCAATGTAGGCCAAACTCCTTCCCCCAACATCCCAGAGGTCTGAAATGTAAATATGTTGTCCGAATGGCACTTCTGGTGTGGTTTGTAAAGTTTCGTGTTACTGAAGTCAACATAGGCCAAACTCCTTCCCCTGACAACCCAGAGGTCTGAAATCGTAATATGATGTCCGAATAGCACTTCTGGTGTTGTTTGTAAAGTTTCGTGACACAAAAGTCAATGTAGGCCAAACTCCTTCCCCCAACATCCCAGAGGTCTGAAATCGAAATATGTTGTCCGGATAGCACATTTGAGGTTGCCTGTAAAGTTTTGTGCCATAGAAGTCAACATAGGCCAAACTCCTTCCCCCGACAACCTAGAGGTCTGAAATCGTAATATGTTGTCCACACAGCACTTCTGGTGTTGTTTGTAAATTTTCGTGTTACTGAAGTCAACGTAGGCCAAACTTCTTTCCCCTGACAACCTAGAGGTCTGAAATTTAAATATGTTGTCCGAATGGCACTTCTGGTGTTGTTTGTAAAGTTTCGTGTTACTGAAGTCAATGTAGGCCAAACTCCTTCCCCCAACATCCCAGAGGTCTGAAATCGAAATATGTTGTCCGGATAGCACATTTGAGGTTGCCTGTAAAGTTTCGTGCCACAGAAGTCAACGTAGGCCAAACTCCTTCCCCCGACAATCTAGAGGTCTGACATTTAAATATGTTGTCCGAATGGCACTTCTGGTGTTGTTTGTAAAGTTTCGTGACACAAAAGTCAATGTAGGCCAAACTCCTTCCCCCAACATCCCAGAGGTCTGAAATCGAAATATGTTGTCCGGATAGCACATTTGAGATTGCCTGTAAAGTTTCGTGCCATGGAAGTCAACATAGGCCAAACTCCTTCCCCCGACAACCTAGAGGTCTGAAATCGAAATATGTTGTCCAAACAGCACTTCTGGTGTTGTTTGTAAATTTTCGTGACACAAAAGTCAATGTAGGCCAAACTCCTTCCCCCAACATCCCAGAGGTCTGAAATCGAAATATGTTGTCCGGATAGCACATTTGAGGTTGCCTGTAAAGTTTCGTGCCATAGAAGTCAACATAGGCCAAACTCCTTCCCCCGACAACCTAGAGGTCTGAAATCGTAATATGTTGTCCAAACAGCACTTCTGGTGTTGTTTGTAAATTTTCGTGTTACTGAAGTCAACGTAGGCCAAACTTCTTTCCCCTGACAACCTAGAGGTCTGAAATTTAAATATGTTGTCCGAATGGCACTTCTGGTGTTGTTTGTAAAGTTTCGTGACACAAAAGTCAATGTAGGCAAAACTCCTTCCCCCAACATCCCAGAGGTCTGAAATCGAAATATGTTGTCCGGATAGCACATTTGAGGTTGCCTGTAAAGTTTCGTGCCATAGAAGTCAACATAGGCCAAACTCCTTCCCCCGACAACCTAGAGGTCTGAAATCGTAATATGTTGTCCAAACAGCACTTCTGGTGTTGTTTGTAAATTTTCGTGTTACTGAAGTCAACGTAGGCCAAACTTCTTTCCCCTGACCACCTAGAGGTCTGAAATTTAAATATGTTGCTGAATGGCACTTCTGGTGTTGTTTGTAAAGTTTCGTGTTACAGAAGTCAACGTAGGCCAAACTCCTTCCCCCGACAACCCAAAGGTCTGAAATCGAAATATGTTGTACGGATAGCACATTTGAGGTTGCCTGTAAAGTTTCGTGCCATAGAAGTCAACATAGGCCAAACTCCTTCCCCTGACAACCAAGAGGTCTGAAATCGTAATATGTTGTCCAAACGGCACTTCTGGTGTTGTTTGTAAAGTTTCGTGTTACTGAAGTCAACGTAGGCCAAACTCCTTCCCCCGACAATCTAGAGGTCTGAAATAGTAATATGTTGTCCGAATAGCACTTCTGGTGTTGTTTGTAAAGTTTCGTGACCCAGAAGTCAACGTAGGCCAAACTCCTTTCCCCGACATCCCAGAGGTCTGAAATTTAAATATGTTGTCCGAATGGCACTTCTGGTGTGGTTTGTAAAGTTTCGTGTTACTGAAGTCAACGTAGGCCAAACTCCTTCCCCCGACAACCCAGAGGTCTGAAATCGTAATATGTTGTCCGAATAGCACTTCTGGTGTTGTTTGTAAAGTTTCGTGACACAAAAGTCAATGTAGGCCAAACTCCTTCCCCCAACATCCCAGAGGTCTGAAATCGAAATATGTTGTCCGGATAGCACATTTGAGGTTGCCTGTAAAGTTTCGTGCCACAGAAGTCAACGTAGGCCAAACTCCTTCCCCCGACAATCTAGAGGTCTGAAATTTAAATATGTTGTCCGAATGGCACTTCTGGTGTTGTTTGTAAATTTTCGTGTTACTGAAGTCAACGTAGGCCAAACTTCTTTCCCCTGACAACCTAGAGGTCTGAAATTTAAATATGTTGTCCGAATGGCACTTCTGGTGTTGTTTGTAAAGTTTCGTGACACAAAAGTCAATGTAGGCAAAACTCCTTCCCCCAACATCCCAGAGGTCTGAAATCGAAATATGTTGTCCGGATAGCACATTTGAGGTTGCCTGTAAAGTTTCGTGCCATAGAAGTCAACATAGGCCAAACTCCTTCCCCCGACAACCTAGAGGTCTGAAATCGTAATATGTTGTCCAAACAGCACTTCTGGTGTTGTTTGTAAATTTTCGTGTTACTGAAGTCAACGTAGGCCAAACTTCTTTCCCCTGACCACCTAGAGGTCTGAAATTTAAATATGTTGCTGAATGGCACTTCTGGTGTTGTTTGTAAAGTTTCGTGTTACAGAAGTCAACGTAGGCCAAACTCCTTCCCCCGACAACCCAAAGGTCTGAAATCGAAATATGTTGTCCGGATAGCACATTTGAGGTTGCCTGTAAAGTTTCGTGCCATAGAAGTCAACATAGGCCAAACTCCTTCCCCTGACAACCAAGAGGTCTGAAATCGTAATATGTTGTCCAAACGGCACTTCTGGTGTTGTTTGTAAAGTTTCGTGTTACTGAAGTCAACGTAGGCCAAACTCCTTCCCCCGACAATCTAGAGGTCTGAAATAGTAATATGTTGTCCGAATAGCACTTCTGGTGTTGTTTGTAAAGTTTCGTGACCCAGAAGTCAACGTAGGCCAAACTCCTTTCCCCGACATCCCAGAGGTCTGAAATTTAAATATGTTGTCCGAATGGCACTTCTGGTGTGGTTTGTAAAGTTTCGTGTTACTGAAGTCAACGTAGGCCAAACTCCTTCCCCCGACAACCCAGAGGTCTGAAATCGTAATATGTTGTCCGAATAGCACTTCTGGTGTTGTTTGTAAAGTTTCGTGACACAAAAGTCAATGTAGGCAAAACTCCTTCCCCCAACATCCCAGAGGTCTGAAATCGAAATATGTTGTCCGGATAGCACATTTGAGGTTGCCTGTAAAGTTTCGTGCCACAGAAGTCAACGTAGGCCAAACTCCTTCCCCCGACACTCTAGAGGTCTGAAATTTAAATATGTTGTCCGAATGGCACTTCTGGTGTTGTTTGTAAAGTTTCGTGACACAAAAGTCAATGTAGGCCAAACTCCTTCCCCCAACATCCCAGAGGTCTGAAATCGAAATATGTTGTCCGGATAGCACATTTGAGATTGCCTGTAAAGTTTCGTGTTACAGAAGTCAACATAGGCCAAACTCCTTCCCCCGACAACCTAGAGGTCTGAAATCGTAATATGTTGTCCAAACAGCACTTCTGGTGTTGTTTGTAAAGTTTCGTGTTACTGAAGTCAACGTAGGCCAAACTCCTTCCCCCGACAACCTAGAGGTCTGAAATTTAAATATGTTGCTGAATGGCACTTCTGGTGTTGTTTGTAAAGTTTCTTGTTACAGAAGTCAACGTAGGCCAAACTCCTTCCCCCGACAACCCAAAGGTCTGAAATCGAAATATGTTGTCCGGATAGCACATTTGAGGTTGCCTGTAAAGTTTCGTACCATAGAAGTCAACATAGGCCAAACTCCTTCCCCCGACAACCTAGAGGTCTGAAATCGTAATATGTTGTCCAAACAGCACTTCTGGTGTTGTTTGTAAAGTTTCGTGTTACTGAAGTCAACGTAGGCCAAACTCCTTCCCCCGACAACCTAGAGGTCTGAAATTTAAATATGTTGCTGAATGGCACTTCTGGTGTTGTTTGTAAAGTTTTGTGTTACAGAAGTCAACGTAGGCCAAACTCCTTCCCCCGACAACCCAAAGGTCTGAAATCGAAATATGTTGTCCGGATAGCACATTTGAGGTTGCCTGTAAAGTTTCGTGCCATAGAAGTCAACATAGGCCAAACTCCTTCCCCTGACAACCAAGAGGTCTGAAATCGTAATATGTTGTCCAAACGGCACTTCTGGTGTTGTTTGTAAAGTTTCGTGTTACTGAAGTCAACGTAGGCCAAACTCCTTCCCCCGACAACCTAGAGGTCTGAAATGTAAATATGTTGTCCGAATGGCACTTCTGGTGTGGTTTGTACAGTTTCGTTTTACTGAAGTCAACGTAGGCCAAACTCCTTCCCCCGACAACCTAGAGGTCTGAAATGTAAATATGTTGTCCGAATGGCACTTCTGGTGTGGTTTGTAAAGTTTCGTTTTACTGAAGTCAACGTAGGCCAAACTCCTTCCCCCGACAACCTAGAGGTCTGAAATCGTAATATGTTGTCCGAATGGCACTTCTGGTGTTGTTTGTAAAGTTTCGTGTTACTGAAGTCCTTGTAGGCCAAACTCCTTCCCCCGACAACCTAGAGGTCTGAAATTTAAATATGTTGCTGAATGGCACTTCTGGTGTTGTTTGTAAAGTTTCGTGTTACTGAAGTCAACGTAGGCCAAACTCCTTCCCCCGACTACCCAAAGGTCTGAAATCGAAATATGTTGTCCGGATAGCACATTTGAGGTTGCCTGTAAAGTTTCGTGCCACAGAAGTCAACGTAGGCCAAACTCCTTCCCCCGACAACCTAGAGGTCTGAAATTTAAATATGTTGTCCGAATGGCACTTCTGGTGTGGTTTGTAAAGTTTCGTGTTACTGAAGTCAACGTAGGCCAAACTCCTTCTCCCGACAACCCAGAGGTCTGAAATCGTAATATGTTGTCCGAATAGTACTTCTGGTGTAGTTTGTAAAGTTTCGTGACACAAAAGTTAATGTAGGCCAAACTCCTTCCCCCAACATTCCAGAGGTCTGAAATCGAAATATGTTGTCCGGATAGCACATTTGAGGTTGCCTGTGAAGTTTCGTGCCACAGAAGTCAACGTAGGCCAAACTCCTTCCCCCGACAATCTAGAGGTCTGAAATTTAAATATGTTGTCCGAATGGCACTTCTGGTGTTGTTTGTAAAGTTTCGTGACACAAAAGTCAATGTAGGCAAAACTCCTTCCCCCAACATCCCAGAGGTCTAAAATCGAAATTTTTTGTCCGGATAGCACATTTGAGGTTGCCTGTAAAGTTTTGTGCCATAGAAGTCAACATAGGCCAAACTCCTTCCCCCGACAACCTAGAGGTCTGAAATCGTAATATGTAGTCCAAACAGCACTTCTGGTGTTGTTTGTAAAGTTTCGTGTTACTGAAGTCAACGCAGGCCAAACTCCTTCCCCCGACAACCTAGTGGTCTGAAATGTAAATATGTTGTCCGAATGGCACTTCTGGTGTGGTTTGTAAAGTTTCGTGTTACTGAAGTCAACGTAGGCCAAACTCCTTCCCCCGACAACCCAAAGGTCTGAAATCGAAATATGTTGTCCGGATAGCACATTTGAGGTTGCCTGTAAAGTTTCGTGCCATAGAAGTCAACATAGGCCAAACTCCTTCCCCCGACAACCTAGAGGTCTGAAATCGTAATATGTTGTCCAAACAGCACTTCTGGTGTTGTTTGTAAAGTTTCGTGTTACTGAAGTCAACGTAGGCCAAACTCCTTCCCCCGACAACCTAGTGGTCTGAAATGTAAATATGTTGTCCGAATGGCACTTCTGGTGTGGTTTGTAAAGTTTCGTGTTACTGAAGTCAACGTAGGCCAAACTCCTTCCCCCGACAACCTAGAGGTCTGAAATTTAAATATGTTGTCCGAATGGCACTTCTGGTGTTGTTTGTAAAGTTTCGTGCCACAGAAGTCAACGTAGGCCAAAGTCCTTCCCCCGACAACCCAAAGGTCTGAAATCGAAATATGTTGTCCAAATGATACTTCTGGTGTTGTTTGTAAAGTTTCGTGTTACAGAAGTCAACGTAGGCCAAACTCCTTCCCCCGACAACCTAGAGGTCTGAAATTTAAATATGTTGTCTGAATGGCACTTCTGGTGTTGTTTGTAAAGTTTCGTGTTACAGGAGTCAACGTAGGCCAAACTCCTTCCCCCGACATCCCAAAGGTCTGAAATCGAAATATGTTGTCCGAATGGCACTTCTGGTGTTGTTTGTAAAGTTTCATGTTACTGAAGTCAACGTAGGCCAAACTCCTTCCCCCGACAACCTAGAGGTCTAAAATTTAAATATGTTGTCTGAATGACACTTCTGGTGTTGTTTGTAAAGTTTCGTGCCACAGAAGTCAACGTAGGCCAAACTCCTTCCCCCGACAACCTAGAGTTCTGAAATTTAAATATGTTGTCCGAATGGCACTTCTGGTGTTGTTTGTAAAGTTTCGTGCCACAGAAGTCAACGTAGGCCAAACTCCTTCCCCCGACAACCCAAAGGTCTGAAATCGAAATATGTTGTCCGAATTGCACTTCTGGTGTTGTTTGTAAAGTTTCGTGCCACAGAAGTCAACGTAGGCCAAACTCCTTCCCCCGACAACCCAAAGGTCTGAAATCGAAATATGTTGTCCGAATAGCACTTCTGGTGTTGTTTGTAAAGTTTCGTGACACAAAAGTTAATGTAGGCCAAACTCCTTCCCCCAACATTCCAGAGGTCTGAAATCGAAATATGTTGTCCAGATAGCACATTTGAGGTTGCCTGTAAAGTTTCGTGCCACAGAAGTCAACGTAGGCCAAACTCCTTCCCCCGACAATCTAGAGGTCTGAAATTTAAATATGTTGTCCGAATGGCACTTCTGGTGTTGTTTGTAAAGTTTCGTGACACAAAAGTCAATGTAGGCCAAACTCCTTCCCCCAACATCCCAGAGGTCTGAAATCGAAATATGTTGTCCGGATAGCACATGTGCGGTTGCCTGTAAAGTTTCGTGCCACAGAAGTCAACGTAGGCCAAACTCCTTCCCCCGACAACCTAGAGGTCTGAAATCGTAATATGTTGTCCAAACAGCACTTCTGGTGTTGTTTGTAAATTTTCATGTTACTGAAGTCAACGTAGGCCAAACTCCTTCCCCCGACAACCTAGAGGTCTGAAATCGTAATATGTTGTCCAAACAGCACTTCTGGTGTTGTTTTTAAAGTTTCGTGTTACTGAAGTCAATGTAGGCCAAACTCCTTCCCCCGACAACCTAGTGGTCTGAAATGTAAATATGTTGTCCGAATGGCACGTCTGGTGTGGTTTGTAAAGTTTCGTGGTACTGAAGTCAACGTAGGCCAAACTCCTTCCCCCGACAACCTAGAGTTCTGAAATTTAAATATGTTGTCCAATTGGCACTTCTGGTGTTGTTTGTAAAGTTTCGTGCCACAGAAGTCAACGTAGGCCAAACTCCTTCCCCCGACAACCCAAAGGTCTGAAATCGAAATATGTTGTCCGAATTGCACTTCTGGTGTTGTTTGTAAAGTTTCGTTTTACTGAAGTCAACGTAGGCCAAACTCCTTCCCCCGACAACCCAAAGGTCTGAAATCGAAATATGTTGTCCGGATAGCACATTTGAGGTTGCCTGTAAAGTTTCGTGCCATAGAAGTCAACATGGGCCAAACTCCTTCCCCCGACAACCTAGAGGTCTGAAATCGTAATATGTTGTCCGAATGATACTTCTGGTGTTGTTTGTAAAGTTTCGTGTTACAGAAGTCAACGTAGGCCAAACTCCTTCCCCCGACAACCTAGAGGTCTGAAATGTAAATATGTTGTCCGAATGGCACTTCTGGTGTGGTTTGTAAAGTTTCGTTTTACTGAAGTCAACGTAGGCCAAACTCCTTCCCCCGACAACCTAGAGGTCTGAAATCGTAATATGTTGTCCGAATGGCACTTCTGGTGTTGTTTGTAAAGTTTCGTGTTACTGAAGTCCTTGTAGGCCAAACTCCTTCCCCCGACAACCTAGAGGTCTGAAATTTAAATATGTTGCTGAATGGCACTTCTGGTGTTGTTTGTAAAGTTTCGTGTTACTGAAGTCAACGTAGGCCAAACTCCTTCCCCCGACTACCCAAAGGTCTGAAATCGAAATATGTTGTCCGGATAGCACATTTGAGGTTGCCTGTAAAGTTTCGTGCCACAGAAGTCAACGTAGGCCAAACTCCTTCCCCCGACAACCTAGAGGTCTGAAATTTAAATATGTTGTCCGAATGGCACTTCTGGTGTGGTTTGTAAAGTTTCGTGTTACTGAAGTCAACGTAGGCCAAACTCCTTCTCCCGACAACCCAGAGGTCTGAAATCGTAATATGTTGTCCGAATAGCACTTCTGGTGTTGTTTGTAAAGTTTCGTGACACAAAAGTTAATGTAGGCCAAACTCCTTCCCCCAACATTCCAGAGGTCTGAAATCGAAATATGTTGTCCGGATAGCACATTTGAGGTTGCCTGTAAAGTTTCGTGCCACAGAAGTCAACGTAGGCCAAACTCCTTCCCCCGACAATCTAGAGGTCTGAAATTTAAATATTTTGTCCGAATGGCACTTCTGGTGTTGTTTGTAAAGTTTCGTGACACAAAAGTCAATGTAGGCCAAACTCCTTCCCCCAACATCCCAGAGGTCTGAAATCGAAATATGTTGTCCGGATAGCACATTTGAGGTTGCCTGTAAAGTTTCGTGTTACTGAAGTCAACGTAGGCCAAACTCCTTCCCCCGACAACCTAGAGGTCTGAAATCGTAATATGTTGTCCAAACAGCACTTCTGGTGTTGTTTGTAAAGTTTCGTGTTACTGAAGTCAATGTAGGCCAAACTCCTTCCCCCGACAACCTAGAGGTCTGAAATGTAAATATGTTGTCCGAATAGCACTTCTGGTGTGGTTTGTAAAGTTTCGTGTTACTGAAGTCAACGTAGGCCAAACTCCTTCCCCCGACAACCTAGAGGTCTGAAATTTAAATATGTTGCTGAATGGCACTTCTGGTGTTGTTTGTAAAGTTTCGTGTTACAGAAGTCAACGTAGGCCAAACTCCTTCCCCCGACAACCCAAAGGTCTGAAATCGAAATATGTTGTCCGGATAGCACATTTGAGGTTGCCTGTAAAGTTTCGTGCCATAGAAGTCAACATAGGCCAAACTCCTTCCCCTGACAACCAAGAGGTCTGAAATCGTAATATGTTGTCCAAACGGCACATCTGGTGTTGTTTGTAAAGTTTCGTGTTACTGAAGTCAACGTAGGCCAAACTCCTTCCCCCGACAACCCAAAGGTCTGAAATGTAAATATGTTGTCCGAATGGCACTTCTGGTGTGGTTTGTAAAGTTTCGTGTTACTGAAGTCAACATAGGCCAAACTCCTTCCCCTGACAACCCAGAGGTCTGAAATCGTAATATGATGTCCGAATAGCACTTCTGGTGTTGTTTGTAAAGTTTCGTGACACAAAAGTCAATGTAGGCCAAACTCCTTCCCCCAACATCCCAGAGGTCTGAAATCGAAATATGTTGTCCGGATAGCACATTTGAGGTTGCCTGTAAAGTTTTGTGCCATAGAAGTCAACATAGGCCAAACTCCTTCCCCCGACAACCTAGAGGTCTGAAATCGTAATATGTTGTCCACACAGCACTTCTGGTGTTGTTTGTAAATTTTCGTGTTACTGAAGTCAACGTAGGCCAAACTTCTTTCCCCTGACAACCTAGAGGTCTGAAATTTAAATATGTTGTCCGAATGGCACTTCTGGTGTTGTTTGTAAAGTTTCGTGTTACTGAAGTCAATGTAGGCCAAACTCCTTCCCCCAACATCCCAGAGGTCTGAAATCGAAATATGTTGTCCGGATAGCACATTTGAGGTTGCCTGTAAAGTTTCGTGCCACAGAAGTCAACGTAGGCCAAACTCCTTCCCCCGACAATCTAGAGGTCTGACATTTAAATATGTTGTCCGAATGGCACTTCTGGTGTTGTTTGTAAAGTTTCGTGACACAAAAGTCAATGTAGGCCAAACTCCTTCCCCCAACATCCCAGAGGTCTGAAATCGAAATATGTTGTCCGGATAGCACATTTGAGATTGCCTGTAAAGTTTCGTGCCATAGAAGTCAACATAGGCCAAACTCCTTCCCCCGACAACCTAGAGGTCTGAAATCGAAATATGTTGTCCAAACAGCACTTCTGGTGTTGTTTGTAAATTTTCGTGACACAAAAGTCAATGTAGGCCAAACTCCTTCCCCCAACATCCCAGAGGTCTGAAATCGAAATATGTTGTCCGGATAGCACATTTGAGGTTGCCTGTAAAGTTTCGTGCCATAGAAGTCAACATAGGCCAAACTCCTTCCCCCGACAACCTAGAGGTCTGAAATCGTAATATGTTGTCCAAACAGCACTTCTGGTGTTGTTTGTAAATTTTCGTGTTACTGAAGTCAACGTAGGCCAAACTTCTTTCCCCTGACAACCTAGAGGTCTGAAATTTAAATATGTTGTCCGAATGGCACTTCTGGTGTTGTTTGTAAAGTTTCGTGACACAAAAGTCAATGTAGGCAAAACTCCTTCCCCCAACATCCCAGAGGTCTGAAATCGAAATATGTTGTCCGGATAGCACATTTGAGGTTGCCTGTAAAGTTTCGTGCCATAGAAGTCAACATAGGCCAAACTCCTTCCCCCGACAACCTAGAGGTCTGAAATCGTAATATGTTGTCCAAACAGCACTTCTGGTGTTGTTTGTAAATTTTCGTGTTACTGAAGTCAACGTAGGCCAAACTTCTTTCCCCTGACCTCCTAGAGGTCTGAAATTTAAATATGTTGCTGAATGGCACTTCTGGTGTTGTTTGTAAAGTTTCGTGTTACAGAAGTCAACGTAGGCCAAACTCCTTCCCCCGACAACTCAAAGGTCTGAAATCGAAATATGTTGTCCGGATAGCACATTTGAGGTTGCCTGTAAAGTTTCGTGCCATAGAAGTCAACATAGGCCAAACTCCTTCCCCTGACAACCAAGAGGTCTGAAATCGTAATATGTTGTCCAAACGGCACTTCTGGTGTTGTTTGTAAAGTTTCGTGTTACTGAAGTCAACGTAGGCCAAACTCCTTCCCCCGACAATCTAGAGGTCTGAAATAGTAATATGTTGTCCGAATAGCACTTCTGGTGTTGTTTGTAAAGTTTCGTGACCCAGAAGTCAACGTAGGCCAAACTCCTTTCCCCGACATCCCAGAGGTCTGAAATTTAAATATGTTGTCCGAATGGCACTTCTGGTGTGGTTTGTAAAGTTTCGTGTTACTGAAGTCAACGTAGGCCAAACTCCTTCCCCCGACAACCCAGAGGTCTGAAATCGTAATATGTTGTCCGAATAGCACTTCTGGTGTTGTTTGTAAAGTTTCGTGACCCAGAAGTCAACGTAGGCCAAACTCCTTTCCCCGACATCCCAGAGGTCTGAAATTTAAATATGTTGTCCGAATGGCACTTCTGGTGTGGTTTGTAAAGTTTCGTGTTACTGAAGTCAACGTAGGCCAAACTCCTTCTCCCGACAACCCAGAGGTCTGAAATCGTAATATGTTGTCCGAATAGCACTTCTGGTGTTGTTTGTAAAGTTTCGTGACACAAAAGTTAATGTAGGCCAAACTCCTTCCCCCAACATTCCAGAGGTCTGAAATCGAAATATGTTGTCCGGATAGCACATTTGAGGTTGCCTGTGAAGTTTCGTGCCACAGAAGTCAACGTAGGCCAAACTCCTTCCCCCGACAATCTAGAGGTCTGAAATTTAAATATGTTGTCCGAATGGCACTTCTGGTGTTGTTTGTAAAGTTTCGTGACACAAAAGTCAATGTAGGCAAAACTCCTTCCCCCAACATCCCAGAGGTCTAAAATCGAAATTTTTTGTCCGGATAGCACATTTGAGGTTGCCTGTAAAGTTTTGTGCCATAGAAGTCAACATAGGCCAAACTCCTTCCCCCGACAACCTAGAGGTCTGAAATCGTAATATGTTGTCCAAACAGCACTTCTGGTGTTGTTTGTAAAGTTTCGTGTTACTGAAGTCAACGCAGGCCAAACTCCTTCCCCCGACAACCTAGAGGTCTGAAATGTAAATATGTTGTCCGAATGGCACTTCTGGTGTGGTTTGTAAAGTTTCGTTTTACTGAAGTCAACGTAGGCCAAACTCCTTCCCCCGACAACCTAGAGGTCTGAAATCGTAATATGTTGTCCGAATGGCACTTCTGGTGTTGTTTGTAAAGTTTCGTGTTACTGAAGTCCTTGTAGGCCAAACTCCTTCCCCCGACAACCTAGAGGTCTGAAATTTAAATATGTTGCTGAATGGCACTTCTGGTGTTGTTTGTAAAGTTTCGTGTTACTGAAGTCAACGTAGGCCAAACTCCTTCCCCCGACTACCCAAAGGTCTGAAATCGAAATATGTTGTCCGGATAGCACATTTGAGGTTGCCTGTAAAGTTTCGTGCCACAGAAGTCAACGTAGGCCAAACTCCTTCCCCCGACAACCTAGAGGTCTGAAATTTAAATATGTTGTCCGAATGGCACTTCTGGTGTGGTTTGTAAAGTTTCGTGTTACTGAAGTCAACGTAGGCCAAACTCCTTCTCCCGACAACCCAGAGGTCTGAAATCGTAATATGTTGTCCGAATAGCACTTCTGGTGTTGTTTGTAAAGTTTCGTGACACAAAAGTTAATGTAGGCCAAACTCCTTCCCCCAACATTCCAGAGGTCTGAAATCGAAATATGTTGTCCGGATAGCACATTTGAGGTTGCCTGTGAAGTTTCGTGCCACAGAAGTCAACGTAGGCCAAACTCCTTCCCCCGACAATCTAGAGGTCTGAAATTTAAATATGTTGTCCGAATGGCACTTCTGGTGTTGTTTGTAAAGTTTCGTGACACAAAAGTCAATGTAGGCAAAACTCCTTCCCCCAACATCCCAGAGGTCTAAAATCGAAATTTTTTGTCCGGATAGCACATTTGAGGTTGCCTGTAAAGTTTTGTGCCATAGAAGTCAACATAGGCCAAACTCCTTCCCCCGACAACCTAGAGGTCTGAAATCGTAATATGTTGTCCAAACAGCACTTCTGGTGTTGTTTGTAAAGTTTCGTGTTACTGAAGTCAACGCAGGCCAAACTCCTTCCCCCGACAACCTAGTGGTCTGAAATGTAAATATGTTGTCCGAATGGCACTTCTGGTGTGGTTTGTAAAGTTTCGTGTTACTGAAGTCAACGTAGGCCAAACTCCTTCCCCCGACAACCCAAAGGTCTGAAATCGAAATATGTTGTCCGGATAGCACATTTGAGGTTGCCTGTAAAGTTTCGTGCCATAGAAGTCAACATAGGCCAAACTCCTTCCCCCGACAACCTAGAGGTCTGAAATCGTAATATGTTGTCCAAACAGCACTTCTGGTGTTGTTTGTAAAGTTTCGTGTTACTGAAGTCAACGTAGGCCAAACTCCTTCCCCCGACAACCTAGTGGTCTGAAATGTAAATATGTTGTCCGAATGGCACTTCTGGTGTGGTTTGTAAAGTTTCGTGTTACTGAAGTCAACGTAGGCCAAACTCCTTCCCCCGACAACCTAGAGGTCTGAAATTTAAATATGTTGTCTGAATGACACTTCTGGTGTTGTTTGTAAAGTTTCGTGCCACAGAAGTCAACGTAGGCCAAACTCCTTCCCCCGACAACCTAGAGGTCTGAAATTTAAATATGTTGTCCGAATGGCACTTCTGGTGTTGTTTGTAAAGTTTCGTGCCACAGAAGTCAACGTAGGCCAAACTCCTTCCCCCGACAACCCAAAGGTCTGAAATCGAAATATGTTGTCCAAATGATACTTCTGGTGTTGTTTGTAAAGTTTCGTGTTACAGAAGTCAACGTAGGCCAAACTCCTTCCCCCGACAACCTAGAGGTCTGAAATTTAAATATGTTGTCTGAATGGCACTTCTGGTGTTGTTTGTAAAGTTTCGTGTTACAGGAGTCAACGTAGGCCAAACTCCTTCCCCCGACATCCCAAAGGTCTGAAATCGAAATATGTTGTCCGAATGGCACTTCTGGTGTTGTTTGTAAAGTTTCATGTTACTGAAGTCAACGTAGGCCAAACTCCTTCCCCCGACAACCTAGAGGTCTAAAATTTAAATATGTTGTCTGAATGACACTTCTGGTGTTGTTTGTAAAGTTTCGTGCCACAGAAGTCAACGTAGGCCAAACTCCTTCCCCCGACAACCTAGAGTTCTGAAATTTAAATATGTTGTCCGAATGGCACTTCTGGTGTTGTTTGTAAAGTTTCGTGCCACAGAAGTCAACGTAGGCCAAACTCCTTCCCCTGACAACCCAAAGGTCTGAAATCGAAATATGTTGTCCGAATTGCACTTTTGGTGTTGTTTGTAAAGTTTCGTGCCACAGAAGTCAACGTAGGCCAAACTCCTTCCCCCGACAACCTAGAGGTCTGAAATCGAAATATGTTGTCCGAATAGCACTTCTGGTGTTGTTTGTAAAGTTTCGTGACACAAAAGTTAATGTAGGCCAAACTCCTTCCCCCAACATTCCAGAGGTCTGAAATCGAAATATGTTGTCCGGATAGCACATTTGAGGTTGCCTGTAAAGTTTCGTGCCACAGAAGTCAACGTAGGCCAAACTCCTTCCCCCGACAATCTAGAGGTCTGAAATTTAAATATGTTGTCCGAATGGCACTTCTGGTGTTGTTTGTAAAGTTTCGTGACACAAAAGTCAATGTAGGCCAAACTCCTTCCCCCAACATCCCAGAGGTCTGAAATCGAAATATGTTGTCCGGATAGCACATGTGCGGTTGCCTGTAAAGTTTCGTGCCACAGAAGTCAACGTAGGCCAAACTCCTTCCCCCGACAACCTAGAGGTCTGAAATCGTAATATGTTGTCCAAACAGCACTTCTGGTGTTGTTTGTAAATTTTCGTGTTACTGAAGTCAACGTAGGCCAAACTCCTTCCCCCGACAACCTAGAGGTCTGAAATCGTAATATGTTGTCCAAACAGCACTTCTGGTGTTGTTTGTAAAGTTTCGTGTTACTGAAGTCAATGTAGGCCAAACTCCTTCCCCCGACAACCTAGTGGTCTGAAATGTAAATATGTTGTCCGAATGGCACGTCTGGTGTGGTTTGTAAAGTTTCGTGTTACTGAAGTCAACGTAGGCCAAACTCCTTCCCCCGACAACCTAGAGGTCTGAAATTTAAATATGTTGCTGAATGGCACTTCTGGTGTTGTTTGTAAAGTTTCGTGTTACAGAAGTCAACGTAGGCCAAACTCCTTCCCCCGACAAACCAAAGGTCTGAAATCGAAATATGTTGTCCGGATAGCACATTTGAGGTTGCTTGTAAAGTTTCGTGCCATAGAAGTCAACATAGGCCAAACTCCTTCCCCCGACAACCAAGAGGTCTGAAATCGTAATATGTTGTCCAAACGGCACTTCTGGTGTTGTTTGTAGTTTCGTGTTACTGAAGTCAACGTAGGCCAAACTCCTTCCCCCGACAACCTAGAGGTCTGAAATGTAAATATGTTTTCCGAATGGCACTTCTGGTGTGGTTTGTAAAGTTTCGTGTTACTGATGTCAACATAGGCCAAACTCCTTCCCCTGACAACCCAGAGGTCTGAAATCGTAATATGTTGTCCGAATAGCACATTTGAGGTTGCCTGTAAAGTTTCGTGCCACAGAAGTCAACCTAGGCAAAACACCTTCCCCCGACAATCTAGAGGTCTGAAATAGTAATATGTTGTCCGAATAGCACTTCTGGTGTTGTTTGTAAAGTTTCGTGCCAGAGAAGTCAACGTAGGCCAAACTCCTTCCCCCGACAACCTAGAGGTCTGAAATTTAAATATGTTGTCCGAATGGCACTTCTGGTGTTGGTGGTAAAGTTTCGTGCCACAGAAATCAACGTAGGCAAAACTCCTTCCCCCGACAACCAAGAGGTCTGAAATTTAAATATGTTGTCTGAATGGCACTTCTGGTGTTGTTTGTAAAGTTTCGTGTTACTGAAGTCAACGTAGGCCAAACTCCTTCCCCCGACAACCTAGAGGTCTGAAATTTAAATATGTTGTCTGAATGTCACTTCTGGTGTGGTTTGTAAAGTTTCGTGTTACTGAAGTCAACGTAGGCCAAACTCCTTCCCCTGACAACCCAGAGGTCTGAAATCGAAATATGTTGTCCGGATAGCACATCTGAGGTTGTTTATATAGTTTCGTGTTACTGAAGTCAACGTAGGCAAAACTCCTTCTCCCTGACAACCAAGAGGTCTGAAATTTAAATATGTTGTCCGAATGGCACTTCTGGTGTTGTTTGTAAAGTTTCGTGTTACTGAAGTCAACGTAGGCCAAACTCCTTCCCCCGACAACCTAGAGGTCTGAAATTTGAAAATGTTGTCCGAATGGCACTTCTGGTGTGGTTTGTAAAGTTTCGTGTTACAGAAGTCAACATAGGCCAAACTCCTTCCCCCGACATCCCAGAGGTCTGAAATTTAAATATGTTGTCTGAATGGCACTTCTGGTGTTGTTTGTAAAGTTTCGTGTTACAGAAGTCAACGTAGGCCAAACTCCTTCCCCCGACAACCCAAAGGTCTGAAATCGAAATATGTTGTCCGAATGGCACTTCTGGTGTTGTTTGTAAAGTTTCGTGTTACTGAAGTCAACGTAGGCCAAACTCCTTCCCCCGACAACCTAGAGGTCTGAAATTTAAATATGTTGTCCGAATGACACTTCTGGTGTTGTTTGTAAAGTTTCGTGCCACAGAAGTCAACGTAGGCCAAACTCCTTCCCCCGACAACCTAGAGGTCTGAAATTTAAATATGTTGTCTGAATGACACTTTTGGTGTTGTTTGTAAAGTTTCGTGTTACTGAAGTCAACGTAGGCCAAACTCCTTCCCCCGACAACCCAAAGATCTGAAATCGAAATATGTTGTCCGAATTGCACTTCTGGTGTTGTTTGTAAAGTTTCGTGTTACTGAAGTCAACGTAGGCCAAACTCCTTCCCCCGACAACCTAGAGGTCTGAAATTTAAATATGTTGTCTGAATCACACTTCTGGTGTTGTTTGTAAAGTTTCGTGTTACTGAAGTCAACGTAGGCCAAACTCCTTCCCCCGACAACCTAGAGGTCTGAAATTTAAATATGTTGCTGAATGGCACTTCTGGTGTTGTTTGTAAAGTTTCGTGTTACAGAAGTCAACGTAGGCCAAACTCCTTCCCCCGACAACCCAAAGGTCTGAAATCGAAATATGTTGTCCAGATAGCACATTTGAGGTTGCCTGTAAAGTTTCGTGCCACAGAAGTCAACGTAGGCCAAACTCCTTCCCCCGACAACCTAGAGGTCTGAAATTTAAATATGTTGTACGAATGGCACTTCTGGTGTGGTTTGTAAAGTTTCGTGTTGCTGAAGTCAACGTAGGCCAAACTCCTTCTCCCGACAACCCAGAGGTCTGAAATCGTAATATGTTGTCCGAATAGCACTTCTGGCGTTGTTTGTAAAGTTTCGTGTTGCTGAAGTCAACGTAGACCAAACTCCTTCCCCCGACAACCCAGAGGTCTGAAATTTAAATATGTTGTCCGAATGGCACTTCTGGTGTTGTTTGTAAAGTTTCGTGCCACAGAAGTCAACGTAGGCCAAACTCCTTCCCCCGACAACCCAAAGGTCTGAAATTGAAATATGTTGTCCGAATGATACTTCTGGTGTTGTTTGTAAAGTTTCGTGTTACAGAAGTCAACGTAGGCCAAACTCCTTCCCCCGACAACCTAGAGGTCTGCAATTTAAATATGTTGTGTGAATGGCACTTCTGGTGTTGTTTGTAAAGTTTCGTGTTACAGAAGTCAACATAGGCCAAACTCCTTCCCCCGACAACCTAGAGTTCTGAAATTTAAATATGTTGTCCGAATGGCACTTCTGGTGTTGTTTGTAAAGTTTTGTGCCACAGAAGTTAACGTAGGCCAAACTCCTTCCCCCGACAACCCAAAGGTCTGAAATCGAAATATGTTGTCCGCATTGCACTTCTGATGTTGTTTGTAAAGTTTCGTTTTACTGAAGTCAACGTAGGCCAAACTCCTTCCCCCGACAACCTAGAGGTCTGAAATTAAAATATGTTGTCTGAATGACACTTCTGGTGTTGTTTGTAAAATTTCGTGTTACTGAAGTCAACGTAGGCCAAACTCCTTCCCCCGAGAACCCAAAGATCTGAAATCGAAATATGTTGTCCGAATTGCACTTCTGGTGTTGTTTGTAAAGTTTCGTGTTACAGAACTCAATGTAGGCCAAACTCCTTCCCCCGACATCCCAAAGGTCTGAAATCAAAATATGTTGTCTGAATGACACTTCTGGTGTTGTTTGTAAAGTTTCGTGCCACAGAAGTCAACGTAGGCCAAACTCCTTCCCCCGACAACCCAAAGGTCTGAAATCGAAATATGTTGTCCGAATTGCACTTCTGATGTTGTTTGTAAAGTTTTGTTTTACTGAAGTCAACGTAGGCCAAACTCCTTCCCCCGACAACCTAGAGGTCTGAAATTAAAATATGTTGTCTGAATGACACTTCTGGTGTTGTTTGTAAAGTTTCGTGTTACTGAAGTCAACGTAGGCCAAACTCCTTCCCCCGACAACCTAGAGGTCTGAAATTTAAATATGTTGTCTGAATGACACTTCTGGTGTTGTTTGTAAAGTTTCGTGTTACTGAAGTCAACGTAGGCCAAACTCCTTCCCCCGACAACCTAGAGGTCTGAAATTTAAATATGTTGCTGAATGGCACTTCTGGTGTTGTTTGTAAAGTTTCGTGTTACAGAAGTCAACGTAGGCCAAACTCCTTCCCCCGACAACCCAAAGGTCTGAAATCGAAATATGTTGTCCAGATAGCACATTTGAGGTTGCCTGTAAAGTTTCGTGCCACAGAAGTCAACGTAGGCCAAACTCCTTCCCCCGACAACCTAGAGGTCTGAAATTTAAATATGTTGTATGTTTGAAGAATTCACTCAATAACCCACAGAGTCGCAGGAATCAGATCAGCTTGCCGTTTATTGAGGCGCATATGCATATGGAGGTCGAATCACCAATTAGTGAGTTCGATCTGATTACATACATTTTCAGACAGTTCTTTATACCACAAAAAGAGGAAGTTACAGGTACAAAAAAGGAGAAGTTCACTCAGTCCATAGGCTTGCAGACCCTTCGTTGACCTATGGACAGCCCTCTTCCCATAAGTAAATTCTGCAATGTAAGCATGGATTTACAGATATTTATGTCTCAACAGCTAATGCCTGCTCCTCCGCAGTTGGGGTTTTTCTAACTTCCTTTTTCGGTAAATGTCAGACAAACATAAAGTTCAAGATATAGATCAAAAGTTCAATCACATGAGTTCAATCACATGAGTATTACACAGTATGATCACACATAGAATTCAATCATATTTTAATCATATATAAAGTTCAACATTAATCATTCATGATATATTTAATCACATATTTGAGTATAACTAGTTTTCATTTTTCTCTAACATATCCCTCCTGTTTATGCTCAAATCACTCAAATAATTATAAAAAGCCAGCTTACAAGAAATCAGTTAAAAATCACATAGATGAAAAGTAATGTAGATATAAAAGTAAAAAAACATAAGAATAAAAAAAATAATGGAGATGTAAGAGTGTGGTGCTTCTTCTAAAAACAGAAAATTATTGCTTAACACTTCCTCGCAGATTTTCATTGAGCAAATCATTGTGAAGTCACACTACAAATCAATATGAGCTCACACAATTCTATTCAATTCAACATATTCACTTTCATCATCATCTTCTTGGGCCTGTTGGTACAAGGTTTTGGTCAGGGTTGCGTCTATTAGGCGTTGCAGTAATCCCCTAATGCAAGGGATACAACAGCACCCACACAATGTCAGGACTGCACCTGCTACCACTAGTGAGATCAGAAAAGAGACAATTAGTCCACTCCATTTACCAAACCATTGTTCCAAGAGGTCAGAGAAAGGATCAGAAATACCAGAATTCTCAGCAAGTTCTTCAGACAATGTGGTCAGCCCTTCGAGTGCTTTAGTGATGCTCCCATCAGGGGAAGTGTTGTTGGGGATGAAAACACAACAGTAAGTTCCAAACATTTTACAGACACCTCCTTTTTCTGCCAATAACATATCCAAAGCCATACGATTTTGCCATGCCATTAAAGAAGTAGGACCCAATTGTTCTGCAATGCCCCTTACAGCATCCCTGGTAAAGTTAACAAATCTCTGTTGATTGTAATAAATGTAATTTATCCAATCCACATTCTTATTTATTGTGACCCACCACGCCAGAAAAGACTCAAACCCTGCCCCCACCTGGTTTCGAGCTTTAAACTCATTAGGGACCCCACGAGGAACCCCAATAGCATCTATATAGACACGATCATCAAAGGACCCAGAGGGGACACTGCGCTTTGATCGCTTCAGCTTGTCGGGACTAAGATGAACATGCAGGTCCTGGAGAGCTTGCACTGGGAATATGTGGAAGGGCACGAGAAGCTGGGTTAGGGCACATTCACCTGCCCACCGACTGGGGAGCTTTGATCTCATCTTTCTGTCTCCACACAGCCACCACAGATCTGCCCTCATGCTGTCATGGTCCTCAAACCACGCAGCGGAGTAGTTCCCATTCTCCTTAGTAACATCAATAGTCTCCTGACAATATTGCTGTCCTAGTGTCCCCACTGAGCGCCCCGATCCGGTCCTAGAAAAACAAGTGTAATTACC
The DNA here is from genome assembly GCF_023375975.1 of Astyanax mexicanus. Classification (NCBI taxonomy): domain Eukaryota; kingdom Metazoa; phylum Chordata; class Actinopteri; order Characiformes; family Acestrorhamphidae; genus Astyanax; species Astyanax mexicanus. The sequence goes on from NW_026040066.1 coordinate 52,962, forward strand.
TTTATATACTACTGCAGAGGGGGGTCGGTCCTTCTGTTGTACCGCAGGAAACAATAGTGAAAGGGATTTGCATTGCTCAGTTACTAATACAGAATCCTTATGGAATAACTGTAAGACACACTGCAGGCCAGTTGGGTCATCTTGATTGCTCAATCTGAAAGGGGAAGTCCCCAAGGTTGGCCTTGCTGTGGAACAAGCAATACAGTTAGAACGCTCATTTTGCTTAGCTGTGTATTGCATCCATTCTAACCATTCATTCTTCTCAACATATCCGGTTTCTAAAGCTATCTTATCTTTAAGAGTCAAGTTGGTTAAGTACCTTACATTAGCTTGAATATCTTGAGTACCTTCAATTTCTCCGAGTGGCAGTGGTGTGGGTGGTGCATCAGTGACATCAATCTCAATTAACCCTTGAAGATATCCATTTGCATTTTCTCCTAATACAAATATCCCAGAATCTGATTTTTTTGGTTGTAAAAGATTTATAATTACTTTACCCCCTGGGTTCTTCAAAATGGATATACGCCCTTTTAACTCAGGTCTAGGATTGTACCCCCAATCTTTGGTCCCAGTGTTTGCAATGACCTTGTTCCAATTTCCACACTCACACCCATAAGGCATATATTTAGAAAATCCTTTGGTTTTACCCCCCAAACAGTGATTCACCGTGACACATAAGTATTTATCTGACCATTCATGCTGTTTTTCCCTGTCGGGTTCACAGCCTGCTACCTGGCAGAATGATACCTCGGCTGTGCATTGATCAGATGACGTTAGACATTGGATGTAAATTTCAGGTTTCACAGACTCTCTACGATGATGTGCACTAGCATGATACTGAATTACCATTCTTTTGTTCCTCTGCAGGCTGTCTCTAGGATAGATTAAGGTGTCAGTTGTTTTTGCCTGCTCTACTTTGGGTTCTAGTGTCTGGGTTTTAATGGGTTTACACAATTTGGAGGTTTCATGGTATCTATTTTGTGGGTGCTCTTTGGTATAAATTACCTGACCTGGGTCAGGACGGTAATACATACGTAAAACAGGTATAATCGTCAGAAGGCAGGTGGCTATACCCAAACACGCCAAAATCTTAGGCCCCGGACGCCATGGGTGTTCCTCTGGCCTTTCCATGTTGTTTCTTTAATGAAAGAAAATGGGTGTAAATGGTGGGTTAAGTACAGAAACAGTTCCTCTTGGTGCTGTTATTGTGTGACAATCTGTGTGAATTGCTATCCCGTTCTCTTGTAGGATACTGTATACTGTTATAGTAAATACAGCTAAGAGACCTTCTTCGTTACGTTTTGAATGAATCACCCTACTGGATGGCCAGACTCTAAGATATCCGTTTATTGCCCAATTCTCGTGTTCTGTTGGTTGGTGAGCCAATTCTGGTGTAAATTCGTCTGTGCTTGTATATCTTATTACTGATCTAATTATGTCTTGTTGGCCAAAAAAACACGCCCATTCACTTGTCATTCCCCTCTATCAGTGCCCTAATTCTCTTTAGGGTCGTTGGTTTCTTCACTGAGTTTGAGACGAGCCTCCTCCTATTGAGAAAGGCCCCCCTTTGTAGTCAGACTTTACCCCTCAGAGACAGTGGCAATTCTACTCTTCTTGAGGGAATGGTTTCACTAATTTACAATGTGAGAGATGTATCCAGGTGGTCCTTTCAGCTACTTTGACTGCAGTTGGAGTGTTGAGGAGAACTTGGAATGGCCCCTCCCACCGCGGACTGGACCAGCACTTCCTCTTTATGGCCTTGATCAGGACCCAGTCACCTGGTTTCACCTTTCCCTCTGCTTGCTCCACTGGTTCACCTGGAATACAATTGACAGAAGAGATCTCTTTGTTTGTTAACATTTTTGCCATGTATTCTGCCAGTGTCTGGTCAGCCTCCTCGTCTGATCGCACAAAAGGTTTTAATTGGGGAAGGATGTAGGGTCTGCCATACATTAGTTCAAATGGGGTTAGTCCCTCTGCTGTAGGGGTTACATGCATATTTAGCACAACTAATGGCAGACAATACACCCAATTTTTTCCTGTTTCCTCCATTGTTTTCTTTAACTTGTTTTTTATAATTCCATTATGTCTTTCAATCAAGCCTGCTGATGCAGGGTGGTATACACAGTGGTTTTTTAGTTCTATTTTTAAATGCTGTGATACCAAAGATATGATTTTGTTCACAAAGTGTGTGCCATTATCACTATAAATTCTTTCAGGGATCCCAAACCTAGGAATAATTTCTTTTACTAGTGCTTTAGCTACAGTAATTGCATCAGGTGCTGAACTAGGAAACACTTCTATCCATTTTGTGAACATATCAATAACTGTCAGGCAATATTTCTTCCCTTCACATTTATTTAGTTCAATAAAGTCCATGCACAAATATTGAAATGGATATTGAGGTTTTGGGAATTGTCCTCTTTTTGGTCTTACATTTCCCTGTGTGTTATGTCTAGCACAAATTGGGCAGGCTAAACAAAAAATTTTTGAGAAGTTTGTGAATCCATATGTAGTAAATATTTTCTGAATGATATGTACCATCCCTCCTGTTGACACATGATTCAATCCATGTGACAATATTGCTGCATATCTATATAAGTTGTGAGGGAGAATTGGTTTGCCTTCAGGTCATGTGAAAATCCCATCTATTTGTTTTGCCCCCTTATTGACCCATTTACGTCGCTCAGATGTTGGTGAGGCTAATTGCATATCTCTAAGGATGTTCATATCTACAGTGTCTGGTACTGTGTGTGTGAGTAGTATTTCCTGGGTTATTTGCTTACCCATAGAGGTGATCATACCTCTATTTTTCCACTGCTGTGCAAATACATGTATTGTTGAGAATACATATTGGCTATCTGTAAAAATGTTAACAATTCTACCTGCTGATAGTTTACATGCTTCAGTAAGAGCCACAAGTTCAGCTGCTTGTGCTGAGTAATGGTTGGGTAAGGGCTTTGCCACAATAATCTCGTCTTGTGTCACAACAGCGTACCCTGTAGCGTTAGTGCCGTCTGGTCTCTTTTTACTTGATCCATCAACAAAAAGTGTTAAGTCACTGTTAGGAAATGGCACGTCTCTTAGATCAGCACGTGGTAGTACTCTCTCTGAGATTTCGCTTATGCAATCATGTGGTTCCCCATCTTGGGGTGTGGGTAATAGTGTAGAAGGATTCAGTGTTGTGCATCGCTCTATGGTGAGATGTGGTTGTGACAGCAACACTGTCATGCATGATAAATGTCTTGAGGGAGATAAGTAGGATATTTTATTCTGTAACAGGATGACAGAAACTGCGTGAGGTACCTTAAGTGTTAGTGGATGAAACAGGACAATTGTGGCGGAAGCTTGTACAGCCATAGAGGCAGCAATTACTGCTTGAACACAGGGTGGCAATGCTCTAGCTACTGGGTCTAATCTTGAAGAATAGTAAGCTAGGGGCCTGTTCTTTTGACCATGTGTTTGTGTTAGTACTGAAGTCATGTAGCCATCTTTACAATCTACCGTTTGCGTAAATGTTTTGGAATAATCAGGAAGTCCCAATACAGTTGAACTTACTAGCAGCTGTTTAATTTTTACAAAAGCCTCCTCAGCTTCTTGTGTCCACTGAATAGTGTCTGAGGCCGCCATTGGAGTGTCATAAATTAGTGCTGTCAATGGGGCTGTGACGGTTGCATAACCTGATATCCAACTCCTACAAAAATTAGTCATACCAAGGAATGACATCATCTGTCTTTTGGTTCTTGGCTTCGGAGCTTGCAAAATAGCTGTCTTTCTGTTTTCATCCAAATGTTTACCCTCATGTGATAAGTTGTATCCCAAATATCTCACTACAGGTTGCCATAACTGCAATTTGTCTTTGTTTACTTTATGTCCCTGTTCTGCTAGGAATTTTAGCAGGGCTACAGTATCATTAATGCATGTTTCTCTGTCTTGTGAGGTTACCAAAATGTCATCTATATACAAGTGTAGGTTACTACCACTAGGGGGTGTAAATTTAGCCAAATTTGCTGACATGGCTTGGGAAAAAATAGTAGGTGATTCGCAATATCCCTGAGGTATCCTAATGTAAGTATATCTCTTCATCTTGTAAGTAAATGCAAACCAAAACTGACTGTCTTCCTGAACTGGGATAGAGAAGAATGCATTACTAATATCAATTACTGAGAAGTACTTGCTATTTGGATCTAAGTCATTTAGCAAGGTGTGTGGATCTGGTACTGTAGGGGCTCTTGGTATTACTGCTTTATTTACGGCTTGTAGGTCTTGTACCATCCTCCATCCTACTGAGGGAGGACTCTTTTTAACTGGAAAAAGAGGGGTGTTACAAGGAGAATCTGGACACTCACGTAAAATTCCAGCTTTAAGTAGATCTGCAATTATAGGTGCTATGCCTTCTTCTGCATCTTTTTTAAGTGGATACTGTCTTTGGTGGGGCCTGTAGGAGGATTTTGGGGTGATACTGACTGGCTCTACACCTTTAATTAATCCTACATCTGCTGCACCTTGTGACCAGAGGCACTCTGGTACCTGAGCTAAAATAAGTTTCTCATCTTCAGAGAGGAACACACTTTCTCATGCTGTTTCCTGATTCTGCACTTTTCCCTGACTCTGTAAATGTATTGCAGTTTTTGCGGAAGTTACCCAATTTAGTGCAGCAGAGTATGCTTTGAGCTGCTTGCTAAACATGACTCCCTCTCCTGACTTCTGCCAATCTGTGGTGTGTTCGCATCGGGATGCGAACACACCAAGATCTTTCCAACATGTCCCCTTCTCTTTTGCAAGGGAGACATGGGGTACACTGTGGGCTCTATAGAACCTTTTTACTGGTGTGGGTAGAACACAAGTAGCAGAACAATTTCCTTTACTATCCCAATATAGTGTTTCCAATTGTAATTTGCATTGCTTGCTTTCTAGAAAGCCTTTCTCATACCCTGGGTCTGGACCTGAAGTGTGTTTGTAATACATGGTACAGTGCAAGTCCTCTGAACTCATCACCACTGCACCGGGTTTGACTTTCTGTATTGCTTTGTCTATCAGAGACTTTGTTATTGACCCTGGACCAGTGGTGATCAGATCGAGGCTGTACCAATAGTGCGGAGCTCCCGCTCCCTCCATGACTAAGCACGAAGTTATTCTCTGAGCTATCAGCCCCTTTTCTGTTGGAACCACTGCCACACCCAGACATTGCATCATATCTCTACCAAGTAGATTAAATGGACATACTGAAGACAAAACGACATTGCAAGTTGCCTTTTTCCCTGTAACTGGATCTGCGAGTGTCAGTGGCTCCGACAGAACCTCACTATGCACTTTTCCTCCTGCAGTTTTGACAAATATGTGTTTCTGAGATTTCTTGACATTATGGACCTCATCAGAGCGTATGACTGTTCTGGAAGCGCCAGAGTCACACAAAAAAGTTACTTCAGTATTTCCCACAATCAAAGTAATTTCCGGCTTCTGCTCATTTTGTAGCATTATCTCTAAATCCCCCAGATTCAACACCTCTACTTCCTGCTCTCCCACTTCTATGTCACTGTCTTCTCCATCTGACTCTGTTCCACCTTCTAGGTTTTCTAGTCATGCCTGTTCTCTGCTTTCTCCATCTTCTTCTTTTCCCTTTCTGTCTGCTCTCTGCCAACAGTCTTTTGCCCAATGTCCTTTCTTCCCACATACAAAACATGCTCCATCCCTACTTTGTGTGTTATTTCTTCCTCCTTTTCCCCTTTTTCCCTTGCCTTTTCCTCCACTATTACTCTGTCCTTTGCCAGAATTCTCTATTACAAAAATGCCAGTGCCATCATTTTCTAAGATGAACTGAGCAGCTCCCTTTTGTTTGTTACGCTTTTTGTTTTTGAAGTGCTGTTCTGCATGCCTAGCGTACTCTAGGGTTCTAGTCAAATTAGCGGTGCGGTGGTCTACCATGTGTTTCATAATGAAACTGCTAATCTGTGATAGGCTGCCTTTTAGGAAGGCATTTTTCAACTGCTGCTCATATGGACCCCCTGGGGCCATATCTACCTGAATCCCACTATGCAGGTCAAATGTTTCTTTCAACCTGTGATAGTAATGATCAACATCCTCATCATCCCTCTGAATACAGCGATTTATTTCAGTCCAGTCTGCTCTGTTCTGGTATCTATTTCTCACCCTTTGCTGTATGTCTCCCATTCTTGCTATTAGACCCTCACTGCCAAATGCGAGTGGCAATGGTGGATTGTCGTCATTTAACCCATTCCAATCCCCACACACTACACACCAGTCAGCTCCCAAGATCTGCCTCATAGCTCTTTCTACTTCTATCCCATTAAGGCGATAACTGTTATACAGACCCTGAATGCCTTGCACAAAGGCCTCTACCTTTACTTTTGGGTGCGGTATATCTTCTACAGCTTTTCTGACATCCTCTGCTGTCCAAGGCCGATACACATACATGGTCTCTCCCTGACCTTGGTCACCTGCTCTAGGATTTGGAACCTGAATCATAGGACATAGCTCAGCATCTACCTGAATAGGCTGTTTTCTTGATGGACTCAGTACATTGTAAACCATGTCTTTTAAACCATTTACTGCTGGAATGCCCCACAAGCCATAAGGTTGGCCAGACCTGGTGTGGCTGGGTTCGCGGACTAAAACAGTAGTAAGATCAGATCTCGTCTTTGGTGTGGAGAAAGAATGTGGGGTGGAGGGAGGCGCACTGGGGAAAGCAGCATTTTCAGCTAATGATTCCATTATTCTTTGGGCTCCCTCATCTATTTCAGGTGTATTATAAGCTGGTGGATTAGGAACTTGTTCCAAGGCCTGTGGTGGCTCAGGAACAATTTCCTGTGGTCTCTGTTTTGCTCTTACAGCATTGTCATCTTCTTTGTCTATGAGAGCCAAAGTCTCTGCTTTAGCCCTACCTTTCTTTCTTTTGTCTGCTTCTTCAAGCCAGATCTTGGCTTGGGGATACCCATATTTTTTCTCTTTCTTTTTGTTTCCCTTGCTGACTAGTTCAATTGCTTTTACCAGATTTCCACAACTTTCAACTCCTAATTTTCCTTTAAAGCCAAATTTCTTCTCCCATTTTTTCATAAACTTTACATTGTCGTTCCCTCTCATAAACATATATTTAACATCTCCCGTTAATTGTAGTGTTTTATCTTTACAGCAGCAATTACCCATGGGTTCTCTTAGTACGTATCACAAAAATACAAAACTAACAAATGTACAAGCATAACACTTAACATATACTAACAAGACAACTTAATCGCGATTTCACCTATTTTACGTGCTGCACGGAGTCTATTATTTCCTGTAGCCCACTCACCTAGGCTATGGACTATCAATGGGTCACCTCAGCGCAACCCACGACCACAATATGGCTTAAAGAGAGAAAGTATTCTCGGACCACCTCAGTGTGGCAACACAATACCCCAATCCCTAAAATTACCTAGGTTACCTCAGCGTAACCTGGCTACCATACTATGGATTTTAACCTCAGACAAAACAATCCACAAGACAACAGTAAAAATTTACAGCTTCTCACCTAGATTCCAGCGAGTCTGCGTCTCTGCTCTGTTCGGTCCCGTCACCTTTCCACCGTCCAGAGGTGGCTGGCCTCAGTAGACAGCAATTCAGCTGGAGGTCTTTTTACCCTCAGGAGTCTTGGACTCTTGACGTGCATGGTTTCAGCCCCGATCCTGGAAGGCGGAAAGGTTCTTGGGATCCGGCTCGGAAGGACCAAGTTGTTTGAAGAATTCACTCAATAACCCACAGAGTCGCAGGAATCAGATCAGCTTGCCGTTTATTGAGGCGCATATGCATATGGAGGTCGAATCACCAATTAGTGAGTTCGATCTGATTACATACATTTTCAGACAGTTCTTTATACCACAAAAAGAGGAAGTTACAGGTACAAAAAAGGAGAAGTTCACTCAGTCCATAGGCTTGCAGACCCTTCGTTGACCTATGGACAGCCCTCTTCCCATAAGTAAATTCTGCAATGTAAGCATGGATTTACAGATATTTATGTCTCAACAGCTAATGTCTGCTCCTCCGCAGTTGGGGTTTTTCTAACTTCCTTTTTCGGTAAATGTCAGACAAACATAAAGTTCAAGATATAGATCAAAAGTTCAATCACATGAGTTCAATCACATGAGTATTACACAGTATGATCACACATAGAATTCAATCATATTTTAATCATATATAAAGTTCAACATTAATCATTCATGATATATTTAATCACATATTTGAGTATAACTAGTTTTCATTTTTCTCTAACATTGTACGAATGGCACTTCTGGTGTGGTTTGTAAAGTTTCGTGTTGCTGAAGTCAACGTAGGCCAAACTCCTTCCCCCGACAACCTAGAGGTCTGAAATTTAAATATGTTGTCCGAATGGCACTTCTGGTGTTGTTTGTAAAGTTTCGTGCCACAGAAGTCAACGTAGGCCAAACTCCTTCCCCCGACAACCCAAAGGTCTGAAATCGAAATATGTTGTCCGAATGATACTTCTGGTGTTGTTTGTAAAGTTTCGTGTTACAGAAGTCAACGTAGGCCAAACTCCTTCCCCCGACAACCTAGAGGTCTGAAATTTAAATATGTTGTCCGAATGGCACTTCTGGTGTTGTTTGTAAAGTTTCGTGTTACAGAAGTCAACGTAGGCCAAACTCCTTCCCCCGACAACCTAGAGTTCTGAAATTTAAATATGTTGTCCGAATGGCACTTCTGGTGTTGTTTGTAAAGTTTCGTGCCACAGAAGTCAACGTAGGCCAAACTCCTTCCCCCGACAACCCAAAGGTCTGAAATCGAAATATGTTGTCCGCATTGCACTTCTGATGTTGTTTGTAAAGTTTCGTTTTACTGAAGTCAACGTAGGCCAAACTCCTTCCCCCGACAACCTAGAGGTCTGAAATTAAAATATGTTGTCTAAATGACACTTCTGGTGTTGTTTGTAAAGTTTCGTGTTACTGAAGTCAACGTAGGCCAAACTCCTTCCCCCGAGAACCCAAAGATCTGAAATCGAAATATGTTGTCCGAATTGCACTTCTGGTGTTGTTTGTAAAGTTTCGTGTTACTGAAGTCAACGTAGGCCAAACTCCTTCCCCCGACAACCTAGAGGTCTGAAATTTAAATATGTTGCTGAATGGCACTTCTGGTGTTGTTTGTAAAGTTTCGTGTTACAGAAGTCAACGTAGGCCAAACTCCTTCCCCCGACAACCCAAAGGTCTGAAATCGAAATATGTTGTCCGGATAGCACATTTGAGGTTGCCTGTAAAGTTTCGTGCCATAGAAGTCAACGTAGGCCAAACTCCTTCCCCCGACAACCCAAAGGTCTGAAATCGAAATATGTTGTCCGAATGGCACTTCTGGTGTTGTTTGTAAAGTTTCGTGTTACTGAAGTCAACGTAGGCCAAACTCCTTCCCCCGACAACCTAGAGGTCTGAAATTTAAATATGTTGTCTGAATGACACTTCTGGTGTTGTTTGTAAAGTTTCGTGCCACAGAAGTCAACGTAGGCCAAACTCCTTCCCCCGACAACCTAGAGGTCTGAAATTTAAATATGTTGTCCGAATGGCACTTCTGGTGTTGTTTGTAAAGTTTCGTGCCACAGAAGTCAACGTAGGCCAAACTCCTTCCCCCGACAACCCAAAGGTCTGAAATCGAAATATGTTGTCCGAATGATACTTCTGGTGTTGTTTGTAAAGTTTCGTGCCACAGAAGTCAACGTAGGCCAAACTCCTTCCCCCGACAACCTAGAGGTCTGAAATTTAAATATGTTGTCCGAATGGCACTTCTGGTGTTGTTTGTAAAGTTTCGTGCCACAGAAGTCAACGTAGGCCAAACTCCTTCCCCCGACAACCCAAAGGTCTGAAATCGAAATATGTTGTCCGAATGATACTTCTGGTGTTGTTTGTAAAGTTTCGTGCCACAGAAGTCAACGTAGGCCAAACTCCTTCCCCCGACATCCCAAAGGTCTGAAATCGAAATATGTTGTCCGAATGGCACTTCTGGTGTTGTTTGTAAAGTTTCGTGTTACTGAAGTCAACGTAGGCTAAACTCCTTCCCCCGACAACCTAGAGGTCTGAAATTTAAATATGTTGTCTGAATGACACTTCTGGTGTTGTTTGTAAAGTTTCGTGCCACAGAAGTCAACGTAGGCCAAACTCCTTCCCCCGACAATCTAGAGTTCTGAAATTTAAATATGTTGTCCGAATGGCACTTCTGGTGTTGTTTGTAAAGTTTCGTGCCACAGAAGTCAACGTAGGCCAAACTCCTTCCCCCGACAACCCAAAGGTCTGAAATCGAAATATGTTGTCCGAATTGCACTTCTGGTGTTGTTTGTAAAGTTTCGTTTTACTGAAGTCAACGTAGGCCAAACTCCTTCCCCCGACAACCTAGAGGTCTGAAATTAAAATATGTTGTCTGAATGACACTTCTGGTGTTGTTTGTAAAGTTTCGTGTTACTGAAGTCAACGTAGGCCAAACTCCTTCCCCCGACAACCCAAAGATCTGAAATCGAAATACGTTGTCCGAATTGCACTTCTGGTGTTGTTTGTAAAGTTTCGTGTTACTGAAGTCAACGTAGGCCAAACTCCTTCCCCCGACAACCTAGAGGTCTGAAATTTAAATATGTTGCTGAATGGCACTTCTGGTGTTGTTTGTAAAGTTTCGTGTTACAGAAGTCAACGTAGGCCAAACTCCTTCCCCCGACAACCCAAAGGTCTGAAATCGAAATATGTTGTCCGGATAGCACATTTGAGGTTGCCTGTAAAGTTTCGTGCCACAGAAGTCAACGTAGGCCAAACTCCTTCCCCCGACAACCAAGAGGTCTGAAATCGTAATATGTTGTCCAAACGGCACTTCTGGTGTTGTTTGTAAAGTTTCGTGTTACTGAAGTCAACGTAGGCCAAACTCCTTCCCCCGACAACCTAGAGGTCTGAAATGTAAATATGTTGTCCGAATGGCACTTCTGGTGTGGTTTGTAAAGTTTCGTGTTACTGAAGTCAACATAGGCCAAACTCCTTCCCCTGACAACCCAGAGGTCTGAAATCGTAATATGTTGTCCGAATAGCACTTCTGGTGTTGTTTGTAAAGTTTCGTGACACAAAAGTTAATGTAGGCCAAACTCCTTCCCCCAACATTCCAGAGGTCTGAAATCGAAATATGTTGTCCGGATAGCACATTTGAGGTTGCCTGTAAAGTTTCGTGCCACAGAAGTCAACGTAGGCCAAACTCCTTCCCCCGACAATCTAGAGGTCTGAAATTTAAATATGTTGTCCGAATGGCACTTCTGGTGTTGTTTGTAAAGTTTCGTGACACAAAAGTCAATGTAGGCCAAACTCCTTCCCCCAACATCCCAGAGGTCTGAAATCGAAATATGTTGTCCGGATAGCACATTTGAGGTTGCCTGTAAAGTTTCGTGTTACTGAAGTCAAAGTAAGCCAAAGTCCTTCCCCCGACAACCTAGAGGTCTGAAATCGTAATATGTTGTCCAAACAGCACTTCTGGTGTTGTTTGTAAAGTTTCGTGTTACTGAAGTCAATGTAGGCCAAACTCCTTCCCCCGACAACCTAGTGGTCTGAAATGTAAATATGTTGTCCGAATGGCACTTCTGGTGTGGTTTGTAAAGTTTCGTGTTACTGAAGTCAACGTAGGCCAAACTCCTTCCCCCGACAACCTAGAGGTCTGAAATTTAAATATGTTGCTGAATGGCACTTCTGGTGTTGTTTGTAAAGTTTCGTGTTACTGAAGTCAACGTAGGCCAAACTCCTTCCCCCGACAACCCAAAGGTCTGAAATCGAAATATGTTGTCCGGATAGCACATTTGAGGTTGCCTGTAAAGTTTCGTGCCATAGATGTCAACATAGGCCAAACTCCTTCCCCCGACAACCAAGAGGTCTGAAATTGTAATATGTTGTCCAAACGGCACTTCTGGTGTTGTTTGTAAGGTTTCGTGTTACTGAAGTCAACGTAGGCCAAACTCCTTCCCCCGACAACCTAGAGGTCTGAAATGTAAATATGTTGTCCGAATGGCACTTCTGGTGTGGTTTGTAAAGTTTCGTGTTACTGAAGTCAACATAGGCCAAACTCCTTCCCCTGACAACCCAGAGGTCTGAAATCGTAATATGTTGTCCGAATAGCACTTCTGGTGTCGTTTGTAAAGTTTCGTGTTACTGAAGTCAACGTAGGCCAAACTCCTTCCCCCGACATTCCAGAGGTCTGAAATCGAAATATGTTGTCCGAATGGTCACTTCTGGTGTTGTTTGTAAAGTTTCGTGTTACTGAAGTCAACGTAGGCCAAACTCCTTCCCCCGACATCCCAGAGGTCTGAAATCGAAATATGTTGTCCGAATGGTCACTTCTGGTGTTGTTTGTAAAGTTTCGTGTTACTGAAGTCAACGTAGGCCAAACTCCTTCCCCTGACAACCCAGAGGTCTAAAATCGTAATATGTTGTCAGAATAGCACTTCTGGTGTTGTTTGTAAAGTTTCGTGACACAAAAGTCAATGTAGGCCAAACTCCTTCCCCCAACATCCCAGAGGTCTGAAATCGAAATATGTTGTCCGGATAGCACATTTGAGGTTGCCTGTAAAGTTTCGTGCCACAGAAGTCAACGTAGGCCAAACTCCTTCCCCCGACAATCTAGAGGTCTGAAATTTAAATATGTTGTCCGAATGGCACTTCTGGTGTTGTTTCTATAGTTTCGTGTTACTGAAGTCAACGTAGGCCAAACTCCTTCCCCTGACAACCCAGAGGTCTGAAATCGAAATATGTTGTCCGGATAGCACATCTGAGGTTGCCTGTAAAGTTTCGTGTCACAGAAGTCAACGTAGGCAAAACTCCTTCCCCCGACAACCAAGAGGTCTGAAATTTAAATATGTTGTCCGAATGGCACTTCTGGTGTTGTTTGTAAAGTTTCGTGTTACTGAAGTCAACGTAGGCCAAACTCCTTCCCCCGACAACCTAGAGGTCTGAAATTTAAATATGTTGTCCGAATGGCACTTCTGGTGTTGTTTTTAAAGTTTTGTGACACAAAAGTCAATGTAGGCCAAACTCCTTCCCCCAACATTCCAGAGGTCTGAAATCAAAATATGTTGTCCGGATAGCACATTTGAGGTTGCCTGTAAAGTTTCGTGCCACAGAAGTCAACGTAGGCAAAACACCTTCCCCCGAAAATCTAGAGGTCTGAAATTTAAATATGTTGTCCGAATGGCACTTCTGGTGTTGTTTATATAGTTTCGTGTTACTGAAGTCAACGTAGGCCAAACTCCTTCCCCTGACAACCCAGAGGTCTGAAATCGAAATATGTTGTCCGGATAGCACATCTGAGGTTGCCTGTAAAGTTTCGTGCCACAGAAGTCAACGTAGGCAAAACTCCTTCCCCCGACAACCAAGAGGTCTGAAATCGTAATATGTTGTCCGAATGGCACTTCTGGTGTTGTTTGTAAAGTTTCGTGTTACTGAAGTCAACGTAGGCCAAACTCCTTCCCCCGACAACCTAGAGGTCTGAAATTTAAATATGTTGTCCGAATGGCACTTCTGGTGTTGTTTGTAAAGTTTCGTGCCACAGAAGTCAACGTAGGCAAAACTCCTTCCCCCGACAACCAAGAGGTCTGAAATCGTAATATGTTGTCCGAATGGCACTTCTGGTGTTGTTTGTAAAGTTTCGTGTTACTGAAGTCAACGTAGGCCAAACTCCTTCCCCCGACAACCTAGAGGTCTGAAATTTAAATATGTTGTCCGAATGGCACTTCTGGTGTGGTTTGTAAAGTTTCGTGTTACTGAAGTCAACGTAGGCCAAACTCCTTCCCCTGACAACCCAGAGGTCTGAAATCGTAATATGTTGTCCGAATAGCACTTCTGGTGTTGTTTGTAAAGTTTCGTGCCACAGAAGTCAACGTAGGCCAAAGTCCTTCCCCTGACAACTTAGAGGTCTGAAATTTAAATATGTTGTCTAAATGGCACTTCTGGTGTTGTTTTTAAAGTTTGGTGACACCGAAGTCAACGTAGACTAAACTCCTTCCCCCGACAACCCAAAGGTCTGAAATCGAAATATATTGTCCGAATGGCACTTCTGGTGTTGTTTGTAAAGTTTCGTGTTACTGAAGTCAACGTAGGCCAAACTCCTTCCCCTGACAACTCAGAGGTCTGAAATTGTAATATGTTGTCCGGATAGCACATTTGAGGTTACCTGTAAAGTTTCGTGCCACAGAAGTCAACGTAGGCCAAACTCCTTCCCCCGACAACCTAGAGGTCTGAAATTTAAATATGTTGTCTGAATGGCACTTCTGGTGTTGTTTGTAAAGTTTCGTGTTATAGAAGTCAACGTAGGCCAAATTCCTTCCCCCGACAACCTAGAGGTCTGAAATCTAAATATGTTGTCCGAATGATACTTCTGGTGTTGTTTGTAAAGTTTCGTGTTACAGAAGTCAACGTAGGGCAAACTCTTTCCCCCGACAACCCAAAGGTCTGAAATCGAAATATGTTGTCTGGATAGCACATTTGAGGTTGCCTGTATAGTTTCGTGCCACAGAAGTCAGCGTAGGCCAAACTCCTTCCCCTGACAACTCAGAGGTCTGAAATTGTAATATGTTGTCCGGATAGCTCATTTGAGGTTGCCTGTAAAGTTTCGTGCCACAGAAGTCAACGTAGGCCAAACTCCTTCCCCCGACAACTTAGAGGTCTGAAATTTAAATATGTTGTCCGAATGGTACTTCTGGTGTTGTTTGTAAAGTTTCGTGTTACAGAAGTCAACGTAGGCCAAACTCCTTCCCCCGACAACTTAGAGGTCTGAAATTTAAATATGTTGTCTGAATGGCACTTCTGGTGTTGTTTGTAAAGATTCGTGTTACTGACCAAACTCCTTCCCCCGACAACCCAAAGGTCTGAAATCGAAATATGTTGTCTGAATGGCACTTTTGGTGTTGTTTGTAAAGTTTCGTGTTACTGAAGTCAACGTAGACCAAACTCCTTCCCCCGACAACCCAAAGGTCTGAAATCGAAATATGTTGTCCGGATGGCACATTTGAGGTTGCCTGTAAAGTTTCGTGCCACAGAAGTCAACGTAGGCCAAACTCCTTCCCCCGACAACCTAGAGGTCTGAAATTGAAATATGTTGTCCGAATGGCACTTCTGGTGTTGTTTGTAAAGTTTCGTGTTACTGAAGTCAACGTAGACCAAAATCCTTCACCCGACAACCCAAAGGTCTGAAATCGAAATTTGTTGTCCGGATGGCACATTTGAGGTTGCGTGTAAAGTTTCGTGCCACAGAAGTCAACCTAGGCCAAACTCCTTCCCCTGACAACTCAGAGGTCTGAAATTGTAATATGTTGTCCGTATGGCACATTTGAGGTTGCCTGTAAAGTTTCGTGCCACAGAAGTCAACGTAGGCCAAACTCCTTCCCCCGACAACCTAGAGGTCTGAAATTTAAATATGTTGTCCTAATGGTATTTCTGGTGTTGTTTGTAAAGTTTCGTGTTACTGAAGTCAACGTAGACCAAACTCCTTCCCCTGACAACCCAGAGGTCTGAAATTTAAATATGTTGTCTGAATGGCACTTCTGGTGTTGTTTGTAAAGTTTCGTGTTACTGAAGTCAACGTAGACCAAACTCCTTCCCCTGATAACCCAGAGGTCTGAAATCGAAATATGTTGTCCGGATAGCACATTTGAGGTTGCCCGTAAAGTTTCGTGCCACAGAAGTCAGCGTAGGCCAAACTCCTTCCCCTGACAACTCAGAGGTCTAAAATTGTAATATGTTGTCCGGATAGCACATTTGAGGTTGCCTGTAAAGTTTCATGCCACAGAAGACAACGTAGGCCAAACTCCTTCCCCTGACAACTCAGAGGTCTGAAATTGTAATATGTTGTCCGGATAGCACATTTGAGGTTGCCTGTAAAGTTTCGTGTCACAGAAGTCAACGTAGGCCAAACTCCTTCCCCTGACAACTCAGAGGTCTGAAATTGTAATATGTTGTCCAGATAGCACATTTGAGGTTGCCTGTAAAGTTTCGTGCCACAGAAGTCAACGTTGGCCAAACTCCTTCCCCCGACAACTTAGAGGTCTGAAATTTAAATATGTTGTCCGAATGGTACTTCTGGTGTTGTTTGTAAAGTTTCTTGTTACAGAAGTCAACGTAGGCCAAACTCCTTCCTCCGACAACCTAGAGGTCTGAAATTGAAATATGTTGTCTGAATGGCACTTCTGGTGTTGTTTGTAAAGTTTCGTGTTACAGAAGTCAACGTAGGCCAAACTCCTTCCGCCGACAACCTAGAGGTCTGAAATTTAAATATGTTGTCTGAATGGCACTTCTGGTGTTGTTTGTAAAGTTTCGTGCCACAGAAGTCAACGTAGGCCAAACTCCTTCCGCCGACAACCTAGAGGTCTGAAATTTAAATATGTTGTCTGAATGGCACTTCTGGTTTTGTTTGTAAAGTTTCGTGCCACAGAAGTCAACGTAGGCCAAACTCCTTCCCCTGACAACTCAGAGGTCTGAAAGTGTAATATGTTGTCCGGATAGCACATTTGAGGTTGCCTGTAAAGTTTCGTGAAACAGAAGTCAACGTAGGCCAAACTCCTTCTCCCGACAACCTAGAGGTCTGAAATTTAAATATGTTGTCCGAATGGTACTTCTGGTGTTGTTTGTATAGTTTCGTGTTACAGAAGTCAACGTAGGCCAAACTCCTTCCCCCGACCACCTAGAGGTCTGAAATTTAAATATGTTGTCCGAATGGCACTTCTGGTGTTGTTTGTAAAGTTTCGTGTTACTGAAGTCAACGTAGGCCAAACTCCTTCCCCCGACAACCTAGAGGTCTGAAATCGTAATATGTTGTCTGAATGGCACTTCTGGTGTTGTTTGTAAAGTTTCGTGTTACTGAAGTCAACGTAGACCAAACTCCTTCCCCCGACAACCCAAAGGTCTGAAATCAAAATATGTTGTCTGAATGGCACTTCTGGTGTGGTTTGTAAAGTTTCGTGTTACAGAAGTCAACGTAGGCCAAACTCCTTCCCCCGACAACCCAAAGGTCTGAAATCGTAATACGTTGTCCGAATAGCACTTCTGGTGTTGTTTGTAAAGTTTCGTGTTACTGAAGTCAACGTAGACCAAACTCCTTCCCCCGACAACTCAGAGGTCTGAAATTGAAATATGTTGTCCGGATAGCACATTTGAGGTTGCCTGTAAAGTTTCGTGCCACAGAAGTCAACGTAGGCCAAACTCCTTCCCCCGACTACCCAGAGTTCTGAAATTGAAATATGTTGTCCGAATGGCACTTCTGGTGTTGTTTGTAAAGTTTCGTGTTACTGAAGTCAACGTAGACCAAAATCCTTCACCCGACAACCCAAAGGTCTGAAATCGAAATTTGTTGTCCGGATGGCACATTTGAGGTTGCGTGTAAAGTTTCGTGCCACAGAAGTCAACGTAGGCCAAACTCCTTCCCCTGACAACTCAGAGGTCTGAAATTGTAATATGTTGTCCGTATGGCACATTTGAGGTTGCCTGTAAAGTTTCGTGCCACAGAAGTCAACATAGGCCAAACTCCTTCCCCCGACAACCTAGAGGTCTGAAATTTAAATATGTTGTCCTAATGGTATTTCTGGTGTTGTTTGTAAAGTTTCGTGTTACAGAAGTCAACGTAGGCCAAACTCCTTCCCCCGACAACCTAGAGGTCTGAAATTTAAATATGTTGTCTGAATGGCACTTCTGGTGTTGTTTGTAAAGTTTCGTGTTACTGAAGTCAACGTAGACCAAACTCCTTCCCCTGACAACCCAGAGGTCTGAAATCGAAATATGTTGTCCGGATAGCACATTTGAGGTTGCTCGTAAAGTTTCGTGCCACAGAAGTCAGCGTAGGCCAAACTCCTTCCCCTGACAACTCAGAGGTCTAAAATTGTAATATGTTGTCCGGATAGCACATTTGAGGTTGCCTGTAAAGTTTCGTGCCACAGAAGACAACGTAGGCCAAACTCCTTCCCCTGACAACTCAGAGGTCTGAAATTGTAATATGTTGTCCGGATAGCACATTTGAGGTTGCCTGTAAAGTTTCGTGTCACAGAAGTCAACGTAGGCCAAACTCCTTCCCCTGACAACTCAGAGGTCTGAAATTGTAATATGTTTTCCGGATAGCACATTTGAGGTTGCCTGTAAAGTTTCGTGCCACAGAAGTCAACGTTGGCCAAACTCCTTCCCCCGACAACTTAGAGGTCTGAAATTTAAATATGTTGTCCGAATGGTACTTCTGGTGTTGTTTGTAAAGTTTCTTGTTACAGAAGTCAACGTAGGCCAAACTCCTTCCTCCGACAACCTAGAGGTCTGAAATTTAAATATGTTGTCTGAATGGCACTTCTGGTGTTGTTTGTAAAGTTTCGTGCCACAGAAGTCAACGTAGGCCAAACTCCTTCCGCCGACAACCTAGAGGTCTGAAATTTAAATATGTTGTCTGAATGGCACTTCTGGTTTTGTTTGTAAAGTTTCGTGCCACAGAAGTCAACGTAGGCCAAACTCCTTCCCCTGACAACTCAGAGGTCTGAAAGTGTAATATGTTGTCCGGATAGCACATTTGAGGTTGCCTGTAAAGTTTCGTGAAACAGAAGTCAACGTAGGCCAAACTCCTTCTCCCGACAACCTAGAGGTCTGAAATTTAAATATGTTGTCCGAATGGTACTTCTGGTGTTGTTTGTATAGTTTCGTGTTACAGAAGTCAACGTAGGCCAAACTCCTTCTCCCGACAACCTAGAGGTCTGAAATTTAAATATGTTGTCCGAATGGTACTTCTGGTGTTGTTTGTATAGTTTCGTGTTACAGAAGTCAACGTAGGCCAAACTCCTTCCCCCGACCACCTAGAGGTCTGAAATTTAAATATGTTGTCCGAATGGCACTTCTGGTGTTGTTTGTAAAGTTTCGTGTTACTGAAGTCAACGTAGGCCAAACTCCTTCCCCCGACAACCTAGAGGTCTGAAATCGTAATATGTTGTCTGAATGGCACTTCTGGTGTTGTTTGTAAAGTTTCGTGTTACTGAAGTCAACGTAGACCAAACTCCTTCCCCCGACAACCCAAAGGTCTGAAATCAAAATATGTTGTCTGAATGGCACTTCTGGTGTTGTTTGTAAAGTTTCGTGTTACAGAAGTCAACGTAGGCCAAACTCCTTCCCCCGACAACCCAAAGGTCTGAAATCGTAATACGTTGTCCGAATAGCACTTCTGGTGTTGTTTGTAAAGTTTCGTGTTACTGAAGTCAACGTAGACCAAACTCCTTCCCCCGACAACTCAGAGGTCTGAAATTGAAATATGTTGTCCGGATAGCACATTTGAGGTTGCCTGTAAAGTTTCGTGCCGCAGAAGTCAACGTAGGCCAAACTCCTTCCCCCGACTACCCAGAGTTCTGAAATTGAAATATGTTGTCCGAATGGCACTTCTGGTGTTGTTTGTAAAGTTTCGTTTTACAGAACTCAACTTAGGCCAAACTCCTTCCCCCGATAACCCAGAGGTCTGAAATTGAAATATGTTGTCCGGATAGCACATTTGAGGTTGCCTGTAAAGTTTCGTGCCACAGAAGTCAACGTAGGCCAAATGTAGTTCCGTAGGTGTGACCTACATGGGACCTACATAGTTGTGATCAGCATCCCTAGCTGGATATATATATATATATATATATATATATATAAACAATTTACTGTTTCATATTTTACAGTATAATTCATTATTCATTGCTTAAAAGAACTCTGCTTGCTGGTTCAAATGAGCCATCTCACTCCTCAGTAGGACTTACAGAACAAAAGATATTCTACTTTAAACTTTGAAAGTTCATAGCCAATCAGATGGCAGAATGCAAATTCATGCAAATGAGGGTCGAATTAATGAGGGCCACTCCACGCAACTATCCCTATACCTAACCCAACTATCCCTATACCTAACCCTAACCCCAGTGTTGGGAAGGTTACTTTTAAAATGTAATCCCTTACAGATTACTGATTACATCACTCAAAATGTAATTTGTAACGTAATCAGTTACATTACTTCAAGTGAGTAACGTAATCTGATTACTTTGGATTACTTTAAATATTGTCATTTTTTTAAGCCTGAATGAATGTAGCAACCACATATTGCATATTATTCTTTTATTTTTCTTTCCAGTTAACAAATAGATAAACAAATAAAACAGCCTTTTCAATCACTCTATAAAAATACTTATGAAACCATTTCATCAAACAATTTTATAAAACACTTCTATAAATTGATGATAAAACCATTTAAAACCAAACAATGTAACAACAACTGTAAACTATCTATTTGCAGGTTTGCCACCAGTGTTAATTTTGACAACAAATTTTGATTTAGTCTTAGTCATAGTCTTGTGACGAAAATAGTATTTAGTTTTAGTCACAATTTAGTAATTTAGTCATCTGAAATGTTTTTAGTTTTAGTCGACTTAATGTCATAAGAATATAGTCGACTAAAATTACAGTAAATTTAGTCGACTAAAATGTAAAGGGTGTAAATGTAAATGATTTTTCATCAGTTTCCTTGAATTATTAACTCTACACGTATACGAAATGAAACGTTTAATAACCACTTGAGTAATATTGTTTGAAAGTGAAATATATTTATATATGATTTAATGTATATTATTATTATTATTATTATTATTGTAGGTGTGTGACAATACATATGTTACATTTAAAATTTTGCTCTAGAAATCAGGTCATAAAACATCTGAATAGTTAAATTAAAGTTTAAACAGAGCTGTAGATGCAAAAACAACTTTTAAAGGATCTAGTTTTATCTCCTTGCCCAACCATCTAGTGGCCATTGTTTGTAATAGCTCTGCACCATATGTGGTGTAAAATAGCACGTATTCACACATCCTTGCTACAGAATCATGGTTTAGACATCAGGATTATTTTTCCTTTACTGTTCAAATATATTTTTTATGTCTCTCAGGAAAGAAGGCGAGGTTGAGCAGTCCATCCAATGGTGCCCTCCACATTTGGGGATCTAGAAAATGGGTATGAAATCAACCAATTTCTGGATCAGCTACATAGACCAAAGTAAGTGGTCAACTATTAAGTGTTTTCCAAAATACAACCTTTTGATATGTTTTAGTCCTCTGATACCTATTTGTGACAAATCATTTTTTAACCAAATGCATTTCAATTCACATAACTGACAATGGCTGCATTTAAACTGTTTCTAACATGCTGGATATATATATATATATATATATATATATATATATATATATATATATATATATATATATATATATATATATATATATATATATAAACAATTTATTGTTTCATATTTTACAGTATAATTCATTATTCATTGCTTAAAAGAACTCTGCTTGCTGGTTCAAATGAGCCATCTCACTCCTCAGTAGGACTTACAGAACAAAAGATATTCTGCTTTAAACTTTGAAAGTTCATAGCCAATCAGATGGCAGAATGCAAATTCATGCAAATGAGGGTCGAATTAATGAGGGCCACTCCACGCAACTATCCCTATACCTAACCCTAACCCTAACCCTAACCCTAATTCAGGATCCATTGCATTATGCTCCTCTTTCACATTCACCTGCCCAGAATGTGCAATCCGATCCCGGACTTGCAACTCCAGCACTTGCATATTGCACAACAGCCAGCGCCGGATGTGCAATCAGCAGACCGGCGGGCCCTGCCCCAAACACGGCCTATAAAAGAGGCCACAGACCAAGCCTCTGCGTCGGGAAGACTGCTACACACAAACATGGTGAGTTTGCTGGTTCTCTTACTGGGTTTTTGTCAAGGTTTGTTCATGATGGTCTCACAGTGTTTCTCCCTGTTTCAGCAGAGAGTGTGTCCGATCTGCAAGAGGACATTTGCGGATTTGCCGAGCCATCTGAGAAGGCAGCACCACGTGGTAAATGCAACAGAGTTTAGGCTGATCCTACGGCTTGCAAGTGCCCGGTTGAAAGATAGTCTGGCATGCCCGCTTTGTGAAAAAATTTTCTCAAGGTTGGACATGCACCTCGCCAGCAGACACAAACTCTCTGGCAGCGATCTGGAGGTGGTATTGTCCTCAGCCAAGCGGGAATGTATCTTGGACAAGCTTGCTAAGCTTCGCCACTCTCAGCCTACCCCACCGATGGCAAGCATGTTGGATTTACTGAGGGTCAAGGTCCAGCCTGAGCACCGCAGTGAGACGGTGCTAGTTTCGCAGAGCATGCCCACAAACATGGAGCCCAATGGATCACCTGAGCCTCACAGTGAACCAGAAATACCTTCCACGATCATGCATGCACTTTCAGCCCCAAAGACACCTAGACTGGAGCCCCCAACACCTCATTCATCCTCAGCAGGCTAATCGAGGGAGAACTCGCCCAGGACACCCACTGAGTTCCCCAGCCCGATCATCAACCGTGTCCTGCGGGACTTTTATGAGTTCTCGCTCCCTTCTAATCCATCCGACAAAGATATGGAAAACGCCCAACAGAGGCGCAGTCATGCACTGCGCTTTCTCCAACACATGGCTGCAGGTTTTTCCGACCAGCAGCTCAAGAACTTAAAATTTCTGGAGGATTTTCTACGGCTGAGGCAGTGGCCAGCCGACCTAGCTCACAAAGGGTATGCCCCAACATCCATCAAGGTTATGCTTCTCAATGCTTCTGCCTTCGTGAACCATTTCAAGGCTTTTCACTTAGAGATTTCTGGTCTTAGTTCCAACAAGCTGGAACGTATTCTGCTGCATCTTCGAAGACTGAGCCGTGACAACACCAGGGCAGTGCTAAGCCACCGGCAGAGAGCAAAACGGAAGAAATCCGTCCCTCCGAACCAGCACTGAGCTCCAGTCCTTCATACGCAACGCCGAGCGTAACCTGCCCAGAGTTATGGATGACAACCGCACCAAGCCAACCTCAAAACTGTACCGAATTGCCCAGGGATATGTTGCGGGGTACCTAGCAGTTCTCACCGGCCACCGCCCCATCGTTTTCTGCAACATCACCAAAGCTGACCTGCTGGAGGCTGAAAAGGACCCACTCGGCCGCACCCTGGTGTGGGTAAGTACTGGGTAAACTCTCTCTTGGTTGATTGTGCTTTTTATTTGTGTTACTCATGTTGGATCTCTCACCCTTAGGTTGCTAGGCACAAGACGGACAGAGCCTTTGGGAATGCGTATTTGGCTCTCCTGCCAAAGGAAGCTGACTGGCTCAGAGGCCTGGCAGAGATATCCAGCCTCTACGGTGGAGAGCAGTGCCCGTATATATTCCAGTGGAACGGCAAGCAGGTCCAGAAGCTGAACCGTATGCTGAGAGCAGCCTGGCAAGTTGCTGGCATGACTGGGGACATTGCTTTCAGCCTGATCCGTACATCCATCGCCATAGAGGTGAGTGCTGCCCCTGCATCTCACTGCGATCACCAGCCTCGTACATCCAACATTTACACCGTCTCTCTCTCTCCTTACAGGCCAAGAAACATCTGTCACACTCGGACAGGCTGCTGGTGTGTAACAGCATGTGCCACGACATCTCCACAGCCTAGCGGTTCTACACTGATGTTCCCAATCTCAGTGAGGTTTTCCGCATAAGGGACCTTCGGACACAGGCTTTGAATAGCTCTGCAGACCCATTGGATGCATCTAGTGATCCAGAAAGTTCATCCAGTGAAAGCAGCTGCTCTCCAGATAATCAATAAAACCATCCATTATACAATTTTAAAGATGGTCTCAGTGTGTCTTTTGTATTCATTTGGGTCTACCAATGGTTTATAGTTTTGGTCTACCACTGGCATAATTCATCCATATTTTGGCCTCATCTTTATCCTTATCTACCCAGGCAGAGTTCACATATTTGGGTATACAGAAGCCTCAATTTGGCCTCATTTTATCACTTCCAGGGCTGGAAGTTTAGCCACATGTCTTTGCATTTTATACACCAGGTAGAGTTCACATATTTGGGTATACAGAAGCCTCAATTTGGCCTCATTTTATCACTTCCAGGGCTGGAAGTTTAGCCACATGTCTTTGCATTTTATACCCCAGGTAGAGTTCACATATTTGGGTATACAGAAGCCTCAATTTGGCCTCATTTTATCACTTCCAGGGCTGGAAGTTTAGCCACATGTCTTTGCATTTTATACCCCAGGTAGAGTTCACATATTTGGGTATACAGAAGCCTCAATTTGGCCTCATTTTATCACTTCCAGGGCTGGAAGTTTAGCCACATGTCTTTGCATTTTATACCCCAGGTAGAGTTCACATATTTGGGTATACAAAATCTACACGCGACCCATCCAAAACCTTCATGCGACCTCCAGAGAGTCAAAGGACCAGAGGCACTGGCTGAGGCCGAACAGGGTAGCTTCAAAGTCAGGTACAAATCTGGCATATAAGGATCCTTTATTCACCATTGCAAAAGAATAGTTCAGAAATTTTCTAAGTCCTGCTGGACTTAGTTAAATTTTGGGAATCGTTCTCAGGTTCTTGGACCCCAAGTCATTGCCATTTTCATTGAAAGCCCGACGGCACCCCTTTGAAAAACCCCCTGACGAAAAAACCTCCAGAGCGCGGGCGAACTC